>NC_056739.1:1572132469-1572274969 GCF_019279795.1 Protopterus annectens | reverse complement strand
AAAAAGCACTGTAGTCATTCGAGTTCTGTTAAGTGTTTGGACAGGTACATACCAAACAGGCATTATACTCAGTGATTAGTCTTGTAAGTGGCAAATACAGTGGAACAATCATGTCCCTAGACCTAGATGCCAACCCTTACTAATAAGTTGCGCAATGAAAATGGACTTTTTTGCAATAGTGGATATACGATGATCAATGAATAGCTTGTTGCAACATAGGTTCCAAGGTTCTTAACTACTTAACAGATTTTCAAGGGTGTGCTGTTGATGTCACATTTACAGCAGCCATCAATTTTGTCAGAGGAGACAATTATACATTTTTGGCATTTAGTTTTAATCAATGGTTACAACACTAGCTATTTGTTTGGGAAAGGCCCTGCTGTTGAATCTTGGTGGCCTCTGGAGAGTCTATGATGGCAAAAAGTGTACAGTCATTTGCTAACTTTATCAGCCATAAACCCATAACATTAGCTTTAACCTCTGAAAAATAAATTCTAAACAGGAGTAGCCCAAGCAGTAAACCCTGAAGTTAATGACTAGTGACAGGTCTTTACAAGGAGATAGAGCCACCTACCCCAATTTCCTGGCTTCTATTTGTGGGCCAAAATGCTGATGACTTACGTAGGGATTAACATTTAGCTGAAATAATTTATTAACAATGTCTAAGTGTGGGATGGTGTCAAATGCTTTTTTGAGGTTTAGATATGCAGTGTGACCAATTTTCCCGTATCCATTGCTTCAGTAACCTTTTTGAAGAAGTCAACCAGGTTAAGTAAACAGGATCTGCCTTTAACAAAACCAAACTGGCTTAGGTCAAGAGTTTCTAGGTGACCTATATTCTTATTTAGTATTTCCATAATGATTCTCTCCCTAGCCTTACAGCCGTGGCTCGACAAATATATGGTTTATAATTACCTGGACCCATTGACACCTTTGTTCAGGGGAAATGACTATTGCAGTCCTCCATTTGTGTAGCACAAGACCTGTTTGGAGGCTGATATTGAATAGCCTCTTTTTCAGACTGATGAGTAGGTAGCCTGGTATTTTTTCTGGCCCTGCAGAAACTCTGTTCTTGTCCTTGGAAAGTGCTTTGTGGACTTGTTCTTGGGAGATACAAGGGGTGTTGATGCAAGCTTGTAACCTGGGAATGGAGGGTTGGGAGGGGATGAAGTTAGATCTAAATGTATCTGCTAGTAGACTGGGTTATACCCTCATGGTATTAGTATATGATATAATTTACTATTGGCTCTGTGCAATGCTGGGCATTGTGTCTGGGTTTTCTAAAATTGACATTTTTATGGTTGTCTTGGGTTGATTTGATTAGGTACTGGAGCTCCTTATCAAGTTTAGCAAGAGCATGTTTGGTATCTTGAGAGGTTTTTTTTCTTTTATTGTAAAGCCTGTTTATATTTGGGTTTCACCATAAGGGCTGATTTTTAAATTTTTTATTGCATTTTCTTTAAGGGGACATATGAAACTATGCAGCTATTCATATATGCATATCTCTCAACCTCTTAATGCAAGAAATCTTGACAAAGCCAAAAATAATGGTGGGACAAGGGTAAAAAATCAGGGACAGATTTTAAGTATTGTTTATATAAACCTGGAAAGTTGCTAGAATAACTGGTTTTGCATTAGCATGTATTTTCTGAAGGATCTGAATTCTGAAACTCAAATGCCTGTCGTTATTTGGCAACTTCAATCCTCAATAAGTTGCCAGAAAACTACAAATATGAGGCACAGACTGAAAAATGGAGTCAAAATCTGGACCTTTTGGAAAACTCTGGGCAGTTGAGACTGTCATATGCATAGTATTTGGCAGTAAAGGGCTGGGCATTTGCAGTGGGATCATCAGACTGGAGGAGTGTGTTTAACTTAGCCAGGTCGTCACTCGTGTTTAATATATTAGCCTTTGCGTAATCACAGAATACTGAGGTATTTGAAGATGCTTCTGGATTCAGTTTTCTGGTAAAAGTTTCCGATTCATGGTCCAGTTTGACAACGGATAAAGTTATAACTGGTTAGGAATATACCTGTCTCATATCGGTGAGGAACAAGTCCAGGTTTTTGTCTCTCCTGCTTAGGGAGTAGACTATCTGGTCCAGAAAGTTTGTATTTATGAAGTCTAGAAATCTCTAGTCATGTACAAGTCTCTCATTTGATGGAGGGATAGTTGAAATCCTCTAGGAGAATGACGATTGTTCTAATGCATAGGGGCTCCATACTAGTCAGGTAGGAGGTAAGGGTCAAGGGGGGTATAACAGGGGTCCTATAGTTATCTATAATGTGATAAGGGTTCTACTAATAGTAAGTTGAGTGTGGAGGAGTTCCAGGTCATTATCCCGTTCATGAGTCTGGAAGTAAGATTTTGTTTTACAAATATACAGACACTGTCACCTTTAATGCCTCCATCTAGTGTGGTGGGTCTGAAGATGTGATAGGTGTTGAAACCTTGAACTGATTAGGTACTCCTAATGGTCTTGAACTAGATCTCTGTGACAATGCATATATTGATGCATTCCAGGGTAAGCAGTGCCTGTAGAGAGTGGAGATCTTTGCTGTGGCTCGTAGCATTAAGTGGCAATACATTTATGTTATCCAGATTCTGTTTTGTCAAGTTGGAAGGTTTTGAAAACTGATTTTTGCCTAAAAATGCAGTAAATTGGTTGGCAGTGTTTTAGGTAATATACAAAAGCCTTGGGGAGATAGGGGCAGGCCATTTCTGGTGAATCAGTGAGGACTGTCTACTGTTTCCTACCAGGCCGATAGATATTGGGCACCCCCTTCAATGACACCAGAAGCTAAACCAGCTGTTGAAGTCAGTAATATTTTGTTCATGCTGCAGCATCATTCTCCATGATGGTAAAATGCTGAAGGCTAAGTTCATACCTGTCTCGGTCACATATTCCATGAGCTCCATTGTGTCTCTCTTTATATAGTCCAGGGAAGTATGCCTCAAGTTGCTTACTCCCATATGTACTGTGACTATGTCATATGCTTACTTGTGGTGCAAAGACCTGAGTGTAGCCATGGTCTGGCAACTCCTCTCACCTATGACTAAGATTTTGGACTGTGTGAAGGTTTGCACCACAAGTTATAGGTGAATGTTTTAGGCACTATTTGAGTTGCATGATTGTGACATTGCTGAGGGTATTTGTTGCAACAGTTGCATCTGAGAGGCTTTGTGGCTTAGGTAATTATTTTTAAGAACCTCAGCATAAGTAGGTCTATGTGTTTGGTCTGCAATGTGTGTAGTAGGTAAAATGTGGTGTTGTGAGTTACTGACAACATGTTTGCTATATGTAACTTCTGTATGTGACAGCCTTGCCTCCAGTGACATTTTTAACATCTCTTACACACTGTTTCAGATTACTTAAGGATTATGTGGTTGTCAGTAAACATGAGACAAGTGCTAGATTGTCTCAGGATGCTCATTTCCACCAAGTTGCTGAGATAATAGAAAAGTGCAAATATGTGGATTCAGATGTTTATTGCATGGGCTGCAAGGAAAATGGCACCTGTGGGGTTTAAAACTGATATGCTTAGGTACTATATGGGTAAAAACTATAATCTAAGTCTAAAATCATGGAGCAATGCTCCTCTGCTCACAAACCAGGGGCTCTTTGGGCAACGAAATATTCAAGAAATTTTAGAGGATGCTTTTATAGTGAAATTCAGATTCAAAGTACCTGCATCTTTACAGGGCACAGCTAACCTCACTGCATGATGACAAGAGTGCACAAACATAAAGACTTTACAGAAGCAAAGAAATTCAAAATAATTCAAACAATCCTTTGGCCAGTCACAAACCAGTACTCGCATGGGTTCTTTAAGCAATCTCAGGTACAGAAATTACTTGGTTCCTTCTGCTTCCAATAGAGTGCATACCAAAGCGTTCTTAACTAGATCACAAGAATAGCCAAATAAAGTGCAGATATTGGGTAAAATAAACACTGCAATATGCAGAAACTGAGCAAAACTAGCACATAAACACTTAGCAGTGTAGGATATCAAGTGCAAAACAGAAAAAAATACTTATCAGTATTTTAATGAACCTGGCGGTTCCCCAAAACACAGCATTTAAATGGTGTGATTGTCAAGCATTGCCTAACTCCATGGAAATGGGTCAAATGCCACATAAACACTAGAACTTTATACAAGCAAAGAACATTCAAAAGCATTTAAATAGCCTTCTGGCCAATCACAAAACAAAACTGTCTTCGAGAGCTCATTGGGATGGCCAAGAAGCAACTGGCACAAGAACAACAGTTGCAAAAATTGTGGTATGAGAGGACAACAGCCAGAGAGTATTCTGTAAGGCAACAGTTAATGGTGCTTATATTTGTTAAGCACAACAAGCTACAGTTAGCCTGGAAAGCCCCTTTCACAATTGTAAAAAAAGAAGTTATGTACTCACCATAACATTCCATCTGAGTAGTTGTACTTCATTTGGTCTTCAACTTGTGGGACAGAGTCCCCATCTACTAAACTCCTGGGAGGCCCTCCTGGAAGGAAATTCTGGAGCATCGCGGAACCAAAGAAGGCTCTCCTTCTGGAAGTCAAATCCAGTTTGTAACATAGCCATGGACCTAGTGAAATGAGCTTTCATCTGACCTGGAGGAGACATGCCTCTTTCCTTATAGACCTGCAAGATGCATGAAGAAATCCATGTAGCTATAGTGACCTTGGAGATAGGTTTTCCCAAAAAGGGTTTATAGAAGGATATAAAAATTGATCAGATTTACGGAAATTTTTTGTCCTGTGTAAGTGGAAATGTAACTGTCTATGAACATCCAACATGTGGAGTTTGTATTCCATCTTGCTAGTAAAATTAGGAAAAAACACAGGCAAATTGATGGTCTTATTGATATTGACTGGCGATGTGACCTTAGGAATAAAGGATAGATTGGTTTGAAGGGAAACCCTATCTTTGTGAAAAATCATGTAAGGAATTTTGATGGATAAAGCCTGTAATTTAAACCCTTTTTGCAGAGATTATAGCCACCAGAAAAGCTGTTTTCCAAGATAAAATTTTAGATCTGCAGTTGCAGAAGGTTCGAAAGGCAGGGCGACCAAAGCTTGAAGAACCATAGTAAGGTCCCATGGGGGAACAGGATTTTTGATCAGAGTGCGTAACAAAAAGGTGCCTTTGATAAAGGCTTTACACAGTTTGGAAGAGGCTAAAGAGACAGAATTCTAACCCACATGAAAATGAGAGATGGCAGCCAACTGAACTTTGACAGTAGAAGAACTAGCTCCTTGTTGAAAAATATTAGCTAGAAAATCAAGAATGGTGGAAATAGGAGCCGTAAAAGGGTCTAAACTCCTTTGAGAGGCCCAAAGGAAAAAACGTTTCCACTTGCTGTGATAAACCTTCCTGGTCGAAGACTTATGAGCAGCCACCAAAATAGATCTAACTGAGGAGGATAGTCCGGGAGTCCTAGAAATCACAGGAACTGGAGCAGCCAAGCTGTGAACTTCAGGCTGTCCAAATTCAGATGAGGCACCCCCGAAGGGTGTGAAATTAAATCCTGAATGGGATCTAGGATCCTAGGCAGAGCCAGAAGGTGAGACCAAAGGAAGGAAAACCATGCCTGGCGAGGCCAGAACGGGGTAATGAGAATCCCTTTGCTCCCAGTCAATGAGCTTTCTGTAGAAACCTCAGAATGAGAGGTACTGGCAGGTAAGCATACAGAAGACCGGGATGCCAAGCATGAACTAGAGCATCTCTGGGGAATTCCCCGGCAGGGGGTTCAGAGCAAAAAACTTGCTGCACTTCGCATTGGAAGGAGATGCGAACAGATCGCAGCAAGGTTGACCCCACTTGCTGAAGATCTGGTCTGCTACTGACAGATTCAGAGACCACTCATAAGGCATCAGAAAGGTCCAAATTAGCCTGTCCACTAGGATGTTGGACCATCCCGGAATGTGCATTACGATGAGAAAACTACCGGTGGAGATCTCCCATTCCCACACTCTCATGGCCTCGTGACAAAGGGGGTAAGATCTGGTCCCTCTCTGTTTGTTGATATACCAGACTACCGACATGTTATCTGACTGAATAGCAATTGTCCCCAGTGGAAGAAAGGCATGAATGGCCTGCAACGCTAGAAGGACCGCCATCATCTCTAGGACATTTATGTGCAAGCTGGTCTCTATGGGGACCACAGGTCTTGGACTGTCCTGCCCGAACAATGCCCCCCTACCTGAGTTGGGAGGCATCCTTGGTCACTGTGGTTTGGGCTAGGGCTGGAACAAAAGGTCGTTCCCACCAAAATGTCTGGAGAACACATCCACCATAGCAAGGATGACCGACAGACTCAACTGAGTTGAATTGGATATGTCAGTGGCAGTTCCAACAGGGACCATTGTACAGCTAGAGTCCACTGTAGAATTCTCATGTGTAACCGAGCACACAGGAGAAGAGTTATGGTCACCGCCATCGAGCCTAAGGTCTTCAACACCGATTCCGCCATTGGGAGAAAAGGATGGTAGATCAGGGAGACATGCATCCTCAGGTTTTGAACTCTCTCTGAGGTCAGGAATATTTTGCACTGAGGAGTATCTATCCTGGCACTGATGTAGTCTATCACCTGTACAGGATCTAGGAGAGATTTGGATGGATTGATTGTGATCCCCAAACACAGATGAAGAGTCAAGAAATAATCCCTGGTTTGGGAGAGTAGATGCCTGGTGGGAGCAGTGAGGAGCCAATCGTCCAGGTACGGATAGACCTGAATCCCCTGAAGCCTCAGGTGAGCTGCTACTTCTGCCATCACTTTGGTAAACACCCTGGGGGCTGTGGTGAGATCAAAGGGTAAGGCTCGAAACTGGCAATGATTGATGCTTAGCTGGAAGTGGAGGAACCTCCTGAAGCTTCTGTGCATTTTTATGTGATAGTAAGCAGCCTGGTGATCTAACGAGCACATCCAATCGCTCTCTTGCAGGTACGGCATGATGGACTGTAATGTGACCATCCAGAACTTCTCTTTGGCAACCAACAGGTTCAAGGTAGAGTGGTCCAGAAATGGCCTTAAGTCCCCCATTTTCTTTGGCACCAAAAAGAACCTGGAGTAGAAGCCCAATCTGGACTGATCTAGGGAGATGGTTTGGATGGCTCATTTTCGCAGCTTGGAAGTTTCCTGTGCTGCTGCCTCTCTTTGCATGGGTGGCATGTCTGGGAGGTGTCTGGGAGATTTGGGAGCACCCATGAAGGGGATAGAGTAACCTCTGGATATGATTTAAAGCACTCAGCAGTCTGTTGTTATGGACTCCCATGCCGGTAGGTGCAAGGACAATCATTCCCCCAACTGCCTGCAGAGTAGTGCAGTCAGCCAACCCCTCAGGGTTGCTGCCTGGGTCTGTCCAAGAAAGGTTCTCAAGAACCAAGGTTCCTTGGACCCCCTCTGCCTCTGGGCTGGTGTCCATTCTGTCCCCCTTTGCCTCTGGGGGACGAAGAGCCCTGGGTATCCCAGGAATACTGTGACTTCCAGAATGACATATTGTTTTGCCCTCTCTGGTTCCGGGAAAAGGACCTTTGAGGATTAGAGAAGCAGATCCTGATGGCAGACAGTGTCTTCCTACTTACTCTGAACTAATGTCTCTTTGATGATCTTACCAAAGAGTGTATTGCCGTCATAAGCGACATTGGCCTTGAAGGGTTCGGAAAATTGACATAACCTGAGCCAGGCATTGTGCCTCATGGATACACTGGACCCAGCCGCCGTAGCTGCTCCTTCTGTAGCATGTGAAAGGAGTCACATGGATATGTTAGATACTGCCTTTAAAGTGGCCATCCACGCAGTGAACGAAGCCTTGTCCTCCTGCGACATGGACTTGGGGGGAGACTCCTCCGGCTCCTTTACCAAGTCACGTTTGGAGTCTGGTGACATGGGCCAGGTAGTTCAGCACCCTAATTGAAAAGGTAGCTGAAGCATAAACCCGCTTCCCTAGGCGGTCCATCATCCTTGATTCTTGGTCAGGAGGATGGACCGAGGAACTCTCTTGAGCAAGTTCCTTCTTAGTGGCTGCTGCTACTACCATCTTATCTATGGGGGAGCCTTTGTTCCATGCTGGTCTGTCTATGGGGGGGCTTAAAATCTTATCCAGTCTTTTTAGAATAGGTTCCATGGTGTCTGGTTCCTTCCATGCCCACGAGGTGACCAGATCCACCAAAGGATCCATGGGAGGGGACACCCAGGAAGTAGATTGGCCCATGACAAAAGCCTCCAGGAACATGGACTCATCAGAAGAAGGTTATATGGCAGACCAACCTCCCCACTGGTGCAGGATTTCCATGATGTCTCCAAAGGAGACATCATCAGGAGCTGACCTAGGGGAACCTTCTCCATCATCCAAGTCTGTGTCCTTGGTAATGGACTCAGGGGAGTCCAAGTGCCTCCTCTTGCAAGTATGCTTGTGAGGTACCTCTCAGGTGGGGCTCTCCAGGGGGAGCTCGCACACCACTTGTTCCCCGGGGGGAACCATCAGGGGCTGTTTGAGCACAGGCTGTCCCTCTGGTAAAACTATGGGGACCATAGACAGAGCCAAGGGTGTCTGGATGGAGTCCGAGGGGGCAGTCAGGGGTCTCGATCCAGTAGAGAGAACCCTTTCTACCACATTGAATGCCAATGTGCCAAGGTCAAACCTCCTGGGAAACCAATACGGAGGCTGGTCTCCCCAGGTCTGACGAGAGAATTGGAGCTGGGCCCGAGGTGAATGGAACTCCGAGGGAGGGAACCTGGCCCAACAAAGTCAGAGCCAAAGAAAAAGGTTCCACTCCCTCAGATCCGTCACCCAAGCTCCGGCTCCAAGAGCGGCATGGATCTGAGCTTGTCATATCCAAAATGCTCCAGGCAGCTGTCAGTGTCGAGGAAGTAGCTACCATTGGCACCGACCCCCTGACCAAGGCTAATCTCGGATCCGAATACTCTGAACATGAAGGTCGGATTGGAGAAGGAGATATAGGTTGGAAAAAAGGAAGCAAGGTCCCCCTCCTGAGGGAGGGGGGCTGGCAAGACCCCCATCTGGATCTGGGTATGGATAAACCTCCTCATCATTTTATCCAGATCCATGTCAGACAAGGACCGGGTGGACCACGATGAGGCCACCGACTCTGACCTAGTGGGTCAGGGCACAGAGGCCTGAGAAGCTGGATGTGTCTCCTCCGGCTCCGGGGAGAACGTTGGAAATCGGAGCCAAGGGGAGTCATGGATCTGCGGAGCCTTCGTAAGTGAAGTGAGGTCCAGAGACCTCTTTCTCTTTTCCCTCACCTTCAACTCTCTTTCCCTCTCTCTACTTCTTTTCTGCTCTGCTACCACAGGCTTTGGTACTGGAGGTTGAGTCCCAGCCTGGGAGGGAGGAGAAGCCAGAGGAAGAGAGGAAGGAGAGGTGGCCACAGCAGCCACTTTGACCAAAGCCGGAAATGAGGAAACAGTCTGAAGGTGGAAGAAGGCCTTTGAGGGCCAACTTGGCCTTTCTATCTTTTATGGCATGAGGGTTGAAGCCGGCAAATATGCTGCAGTCCACACTCAGGCCATGCCCAAGCACAAAACATACAGAGTGTGGCCATCTGCAGGGTATAATTTATGGCCAAACTCTGTACAACGCTTGAAAACAAGCTTTTCCGCCAAACTAACACAGTAGAAAGATGACCTAAGAAAAAAAATAGCCAGTTTCTTTCTGACACACACACACCCTCTCACAACACTCGTATACAGAGAAAACACTGAGGGGGGAAAGAGAAGCTACAATCTACACAACAGTACAAACTATTCTAACTATCCTAAAACTCTAAAAACTCGATGCACCAAGCGAGGGGAGAAGAAAAGGTACTTATACTAACACTAGCTGACAAAATTTTGAAGAAAAAAGCTATTCACGAAGGATTTACCCACTTGACTAGTTGAAGCTCAAGAGACACAATGCTAAAGCTATTCGCGGCAAACAAGATCTGGGGATGGAAGGCAGTGGAGGTGTATTATAGATAAGGGGAGGAGTTTGGAGCTCAGAGCTGATACTAGTAAAGTTGCCGGCTCGGATCCAATACGGATCCATAACCCACACGTTCCACAGGTTGAAGACCAAATTAAGTAAACTACTTCAGATAAAAAGGTGATGTCAACTATATGGCAGAGTTGTCAGGCAGGAAGCAGAAGCATATGTTAATATAGTAAAACCCTATCATGAATGAAAGCCCCTGATATCTAGCATCTTCAATGAACTGAAGGAGGGACTGCAAGAGATCTGGATGTCAGTCTTCTGAGTGAGGTCTGGTCTGATGGTATTGTAGATGGAGTAGCCCTTTCCTAGCAGCTAACTCCTATGCATAGTCAAGAGATATGACTAGTATTACAGGAATTTGAGAATATGTTTACTGGTAAACCTGGTTGTATCCACCTGGTGGAGCACCATGTAGACAGCAGACCCCAATGGTCCATAAAGCAATCCCTTCACAGGATGCCTAAATGACTTAGGCAAACTCTGACAGAAGAACCGCAGGACATGTTGAAACTAGGGGTAACCCAATAGCCCAACATTCCCTGATCCTCACCAATGGTGCTGATGACAAAGAAAATTGGCAGTTCCAGGTTCTGTTTGGACTACAGGAAAATGAACAGTCACAGAGAGGCAGATGTTTATCTCATGCCCAGGAAAGATGAAGCATTATAGCAGATGCTGGCTGTTGCTAAGTATCTAAATACTATAGACTTGACCAAAGGTTACTGGCAGATGCCCCTTGGCCCTTCAGACAGGAAAAAGTCATCACCTGCGTTAGCCAGTCCTGATTATAGTCAAGAATTCATTGTACAGGTAGAGACTTCTATCTATGGTGGGGCTGTATTTACCACAAAACACTACTCCATGAGCAGAGCTTGTTTGTTGGCATTTTTGTTGTTTTTGGAGACTGTATTTAGCCAGATTGGCTTAGTTGGAAATGAGCACACCATTGTATACTTAAACTTTAGACTTTGTCCTATACAGAAATAATATCCTGTCATACGAAAGAAGTGTCTGGGCATAGTCTGGGCTTTGCAAAAGTTACAGCCCTCCTTCTATGGAGGAGAGTTCACTGTGATTGCAAATCACAACTCTTTAAAATGGCTACATACAGGATACAGCAGGTTGATAGAATAGAAAACTTCTTAGATGGAGTCTAGCCTAGCAATCCTACAACATAACTCTTTGTTAAAGCTTATTTTTAAGGTGTTTGAATTGCTAACCCACAATGTGCACACTAGCAGTTCTGCAGCAGTTATTTTTCCCAACTGTCTTCCCACCAGCCACTTCACTCCCTGTAATGGGTAGATTCTATTTTACTTTTCTCAGGAACACCACTAGGTGGCGATATGTTCCCACTTATTGTATTAGACAATTTTCAATACTTTTTCCCTGCACCCTGCAGCTGTGAGGCATGTTGTCCCTTCCCATTGTTTTCTGCACAATTGTGCCACCTGTTTAATTCTCCTTGAATTACACCAAACCTTAACTCATACATACATACCTCTGAGCTTGTCAGTAACTTTGAGTGCTTGAGAGTGCCTGTATCACTGATTGATTTTGTTGGTCTCTTCTGCTCCTTCCTCCTTCTCAGCTCTGCCCACTCTGTTCATCCTTCGGGCTTACTCTGCTCCCCTACCCTGCCCCCAATTCCCACCTGCTCCCAGTGCCTCTACTCTTATAACCCCAAAACCACACCCCCTTTAGCATTCAACCATTCCGAACAATCTCCACCCACCTCCTCATCCACTAACCCCTCCTGTTTTCACTACCCACAACCCTCCTCTTACCTATTCTTACCTTCAATCCTTCCCCATTCTTACTACCAAAGACCTCACACCACTTTACCTTCTGCTAATTCCTTCTCCCCTCTGCACAGTCTCACTGCATACTATAATCTTACACTACCATGCAAATAAAACCTACACATACTCTACCATTAATATATGTACCTTTCCTCCTCTACTGCCTACTCTATCTTACCAGACTACCTGACTTTTCTTATTCCCCTCTCTATCGTACAACTTCAATACATGCCTTAAAAGAATCTCACCTCTCAACGTGTATCTCTTCACCTCTATTACTATAATGACTCTTTCCTCTTTACTAGAAAGATTCTTCCTGATATATGTAATACAGTCCCAATCCCTCACAATCCATGCCTCTCCAGCTACCCTGCTCTCAACTCCAACTCCAAAGAATCTAAAGACCTTGCCTCCTTCCTACTCTAACTAATCTCTATCCTCCTCGCTGTTGACATACATCCTAATTCAGAACCCTCAGACAATCATGCTTCTTAACCCTAACTTGTCTTACTCACTCTCTCCATCAACCTCTCCATTTTGCTACCATTAACACCCAAGGTTTATGCAATAAACGTCCTGCCCTTGATGCCTGGTTATCCCATTACCACCCTGATAGTCTCTCTATCACTGAAACATGGCTAAAACCCCACATAAATGATTCCAAACTTACCCCTCCCAACCACAAGATCATAAGGAATGACAGAACTCTAGCCCTACCTTGCTCCTCCTCCCTAACAGTGACACTCTTTACCAAGCCTATACCCCAGTTCGCAACAACTGAACTAACCCTGGCCCTCCTAAAAATTAATAACCATAAAAACATATGTATAGCTGCTCTTTATATTCCACCAGGAAATAACATCCCCATTCTTGAAGATATCCTGTCTTGGTTCTCATCCAATAGAGGGTGGCCTAATGGTTAAGGTGTTTGCCTTACAAACACAAGGTGCAGGGTTTGAGTCTCACAAAGGATAATTGGCTAGGCTTAAAATGGCTCACAACAGCAGTTAGCTTAGTGCTAACCTATGAACCTATACTCCTAGGTGACATAAATATAAACTGGGCTTCTATTCAATCACCTGCACACCTCAGAATATAAAACTACACCCAAATAATTACCTCTCCTACAAGATTTAATAAAGATAACAATGGTAGTATTCTGGTCTGGATACTAGTTTCTCACCCCATCTCCATTTATGACAATGGCACCCTACCTAACTCCCTCAGTGATCATTTCCCTGACTTTGCTCATCGCTCACCATCCTCCCTCCATCTTCACCACAACTATATAACAACTTGTACCCTAAAAAACTTCAAACCTCTTGCTTTCTGTGACTCATTAAAACATATGAACTGAAATACTGCAAAACCTCTCCCTCTTGACGAAGCTGTTACATTCTTCAATACTACATTCAATATCCTACTAGATAGCTTTGCTCCCCCCAGAACTAAAAGAATCAAAACCAAATCTATCCCTTGGCTAACTAAAGCAACTATTACATTCATGCAACTCTGAGATAAATCTTGGGAGCATTACCATAAATTTAAAACACCTAACATCCTTATTGAGTATAAGCAACTCTGTAATAAAGTGAAAAAACAAATTGCTTTACACTGAAAGTCCTACTACTCCAAGCTTCAAAACAATCATAGATCCAATCCCCCCAAAATGTTTGAACAGTATATCTGCTCTGCTATCTCCTGGCAAAAAAGACAATCCCCGCCCTGACCCTAACTCTTCAGATCATATCTTAGCTACCCAATTCAACTCTTTCTTTCTTTATTGATTCAATAGCCAAGCTCACCACATTATTCTCCAATAACACTTCTACTCCACCCTCATGAAACACCCTCAACTGTAGTCCCACTGACATCAACACTATTCATCTCCCCTCCTATATCATACAACCTGTCTCTCTACACACCATAAAAAAACTTCTACCAAAACTAAAACCATGCTCTCATGCCCCAGACAATCTTCCATCTAACTTTCTCAAGCTAGCTGCAGATGTCATAGCCCATCCCATCACCATACTTTTCAACTGTTCAATTCAAGGATCCTATATACCCCTCATCTGGAAGAAAGCATTCATCATCCCCCCTCCACAAAGGAGGCAACAATACTGAAATCTCCAACTTCTGTCCTATAGTAGTCCTGTCCCCTATCTCAAAAGTCCTTGAAAAATGCATACACTTGCAACTCCTTCCTTACCTCCTAGACAATCAACTTCTTTCTCCAACTCAACATGGATTTAGACCTGGATATAGTACTATCACTGCCCTTCTCTCCTTCCTTGGCATCATCAACCTTGCCCTAGATTCTGGCAAAATTGTATCTACCCTTCTCCTAGACTTATCAAAGGCCTTTGATGCTGTTTCCTACAAACGTCTCTTGTCCAAACTCTCTCTTCTCAATCTTTTCCCCTCCTCTATTAACTGGTTTTCCAGTTACCTTTCTAATAGACAACAAGCTGTCAAGTGGAACAATAGTACCTGTTCCTTCCTTCACACTTCAACAGGAGTTCCACAAGGTTCTATACTGGGTCCCTTACTTTTTAACATCTTCATTAATAACTTTCAGCTGTGCATTCCTAATACCAAACTTGTCCAATACACGGACGATTCCACCATAATTTGCTATGCTCAATCTCTCTCCAAACTCAAGTAACAAACACAAGATGCCTTCTCTTGTACTGGGTCTTGGATGCTGAATAATCACCTTGCTCTCAATGAATTCAAAACAAAAATCATTATCTTTACCCCATCTAAAAACACCTCTATCGATAAAAATTCCTTCTCTATAGTCAGTTAGAATAAGATTCCCATTGAAATCGTCTCCCATACAAAACTTCTAGGTGTTATCATTGCTGAACATTTAAAGTTTGACATTCATATACAAACTAGTATTAAGCAAACACACCAAAAGCTAAGAATGCTGTATTGTCACAGCCTTTATTTCACTCCCTCGCCCAAACATATACTTTCTATTTCCTACCTCGTCCCCTCTCTCTTATATGGACCCCCTCTTCTCACCAACCTTCAATCCTCCCTAAAGTCAAAACTGTCATCCTGCCACAATAAAATCTCTAAGTTTGCTACTGGGACCAAATCTTCCTCCCACCACTGTGATGCACTCCACTCCTTGAACTGGCTGGAACTTCCCCATTATTTCTCTTACATTCAACTGCTAACTGCTCACAAACTAATGTTCATACCCTCTAACTGCCCTTCCCTCTCCTCCATACTCACCTTGCATCATACTGACAGACTACTTAGGACCAGTAACCAGAACCTCCTCGAAGTGTAGAAACCCTTACGCTCACCTTTCTCCTGTCTTTCTGCCTTGCTCGGCTATGGAATTCACTCCACCCCTACATTTGAATCACCCAAAACCACTCCGCCTTCAAGACCATGCACCATTCCCATCTGTCTTCTCACTGGGAATGCTCATGCTCTCATCCCACCTGACCCACTCTATATCATTTCTGCTCCCCCATCCTTTTTTTCTCCTTTCTCATATCTCACCCTAGTGACTCCCTTCATTTCATTTCTACTCCCGCTCCCTTTTTCCTTTCTCATAACTTAACCTTTTCACCTCTCACTGTTCTACTCTCCTCCTCTAATTCTTCCTCCCTCTCACCTCATGAAACTTTAAGTGCATAAATGCCTGCTCTCCAAATTATACTTATGTACTCCAAAATACTTATGTTTTAATTTAATTCAATGCTTTGTTACAACACCTTGCTCAAATGTTATTATTCTATCTTCTCTATTACTGTGTTTTAGTAGTTTTTGAAAATTGCATTGTATTTGTTAACTTTGTTGATATTAACTTTGTAATAATTGTATATGGAGCATTTCTCCCAAAGCCTCCATTGAAAACGGGCTCATTCTGACCCAGTGGAATTTCCTGGTTAACAAACTGCAAATAAATAAAATAAATAAATAACTAGCCAACACCAGCATGGAACTGCTAATGGGAATGCAGATGGTCTATCTAGAAAAGGAATGGAATAATACATCAAAGGACTGCACTTTGTCCAAAGCTTAATTTTTTCATGGATGCCTCCAGATGATTTGCTTGATATTCTTATGGGAAATGATGTGGTGCCAAAGCTAAGGAAATCTGATTATTATTTCCCACTAGCAACACATTTGGTCCACAAAATGTGTGCAACTATAGTCAATTTGGCCAGCACTTAGTTTTCAGATGATTGTACACTCCGATTATCAACCACACTTTAGCAAGATCTGTGAGATACTAGCTATCCTTTGAAGCTTTGAGAACTGCTTGGGGTTTTGCTGTTAACTGGACTAAAGTAAGTGTTGTTTTACTTCAATGATTCTTACCAGGCCAAGTAAACATGCTTTGTGCCAAATAGGATACAAATAAAAAGATTCCATAAGTATCTTGGAGTAAAATCACACAGTTTTTATCAGACGTAATAGAATATAGCCAGGTTTTGCTGCATAGCCAGAATAGGATGAGAGGTTGGGATATACTGTGCCTTCTTCTATTAGCAAAAGTAGTAGCCATTTGGATGTGCATCCTCCCCAAGTTTCTCTTTATTGCCAGGTGTCTTCCAACTCTGTATTCCCATAAAATAACAATCCAACTTGAAACAGGAATAAATTCATTTCATTTTGGATAGCATGCACCTCCACCTTACTAGAAAGAAACTGATGGTTTCTAAACATTATGATGGGTTAGGAATGTTGGATCTCATAGATATGTTCAAGCAGCAGAATCTATATACTATGTACAAGCTAGATCCAAGACCAGACTATCCTGGGTAATCCCTGAATGAATCCTAGTCTATATAATAAGCATGTCACTCCCACCACTCCTATGTCCTCAGGAAACCTATCCCAGTCTTGTCCAATAATATGGATTCTGGGCATAACATCACAGAGTAACAGGAGTCACTTTAGTCAATTTTTACATTTATGTGGACAAGTTTGGTTTAGAATTTAATATGAGGTGTGTATGTCTGATGTAAGTAGTGTTAAATTTCAGTAAAATGGATGGGCTACTGTATGTACTTTACAACATTTTTCCATGTTAATTTCTTGTTAAGATTAATAAAGTTTTTTTTTTTTAAATGTGTGTAATTATGTGACATTTTCATATGTAAATATAAAAGGGGATGAAAACAAGAGGAATCCATGAATTCACTGTTTGAAGACATAACCTCTTTCATCTTATGTGTCATAAAATGCTCACTGCAAATAAAGAACTGACTAGAACTATGAAAAGAAAGCAGATATTAAAAATGCAGATAGTTAAGGGATGCATGTCGAGAACTTGTGACCTTGTGCATTCTGTTGTTCTGGACTGTTGTAATTAAGTTCTTCTCCTTTACAAGTGGAAGAACTGATTTAGTTACTTTAGCTGTGGGAAAGTAAACTATTAAAATAAGTTGATGTAATGTTTTCTTCTAAAGGAAGTGATGTAATGGTTTCCAGGAAGCATAACCCAAAAATTTAAATGTATAAATGTTTGAGACTAGTCTTTGTTCTGTCTTGTCTTTGCATTAAATAAACCAGTTCTCATCTCTGGAAAGATCTGTGTTCCACGTTTGAATATTTTTAATATTTTTTTCTAACTTGGTGTAGTTAGGACTAGTATTCTTTAGTTAAAGATAGATAGGATATTTAGTTATTTGTAGTTCCAATTCTTCTTTTCATACTCTATCTGTGAACTAACTGTTATTTTGATATTTCCTGTAAACTTTGTCATTCATCTATATAGTTAATCTACAACTGCAGTGTTTGTCTTATTCTATAAGTAACATTTATTGTTCCAGTTTTAAACTTGTATGGCTGCTCATTTCATTATTTGAGAGGAATCCTATCAATACCACTGTATGTTTTTAAGCTGATACACTCATCTCCACTTACCTTGATTGTTTGGGTCTACTATTAGTGAAAATATTGATGTGTGGGATTTCATATTTAGCTTTATTTAGATCAGCAGATAACTGAATAGCATTGGCCAATCCAGTGTAGTGGCAGTACTACATGCTAGGAAAATGCTGTGGGGAATTGGATGTTTCTGTCAATCTTCCCTGAGAATTATGTGTGTGTGTGTGTGTGTGTGTGTGTGTGTGTGTGTGTGTGTGTGTGTGTGTGTGTGTGTGTGTGTGTGTGTGTGTGTGTGTGTGTGAATATAACAACTTGAATGAAAGTCAGTCAGTTACCATGGATAAGGGACACTGGAAGACAATGTAGTTCACAGAGAAAGTGGCGAGAAAGGGGCTTGAGCTGCTGTGCAAAAGACTCAGCGCTGAACATGGCCTATGTGCTGTGTAATCTGGGAGTGGATGCTGAAAGTTCCTACCCAGGACAGCAGTGCATATTCCATTTGTGCTGTTGGGGACATGTTACATTTTGAGAACTGATTGAGTCAGAGTTATATTCACTTTCTTTCTTTTATTTTAACCTACTGGGTGCCAATTATTTCACTTGATAGAGCATCGTTCTGAGGCCATATAGGACCTTTTCTTCACATTGGTGACAGTGATGCCATTACTCCATGACATTTTAGGTAGCATTAGTGTTATTAAAACCCCAGCCTTCAACCAGTTCATCACATATTTGATTGGTATAATTGGGGTTCAAACACCTTTCATACCATCATTCTTCTCAGAATAGTGCAAGGACGTTGTCATCCACTTTCGTAAGCAACATTACCCTCAGGGCTCCACCCCTTGTAGACTAATGTCTTTATCCCATTTGCATTCTCAAACATTGATTTTAGATGGAGCGTACATCCTAGTACATGTGCCCCTGACCTTCCCTCAGAACAGAGGTGAGCAGACTCTCCCTCATAAATCCTGTCTCATTCCATCTTATTCTTCCAAGTGTCTGAGCCATTACTCAAACATAAGTAATTTTGGTTATAGTAAGGAATTCATTCCTTCTTGCCAAAGAGCTGCTTCTCTGGATGACTTTCAGAAAGGACTATCCCAGTGTTGTAAAATAGATGTAGATTGATTGTACTTAGATGAATTTTGTAACTTCCAATAGTATGAGATAGATTTTTAAAAGAACACAGTTCCATGAACTATCAAAAGTGACATTTTTAACATTTGTATGTTGGGGGCCTTCATATGGCACACTCTGTATGCAAAGGGAGACTCTCTGTACCCCCTATCTGTATATAATCATCTCAGAAGTTGCTGTATCTCAGGGAAAGAGGTACAGCAATTTTATAGATTTAGCACCTTTCTTGGCAGGCCTGATGAATTGGGAGTCACATGTCTGGTCTTCATGAAATTGAATGAATCCCATGTAATACTGATACATAAAGAGTGATTCAGCAGCAGAGTACATAAATAAGGTGTTCTGCTGTACACAGCATCACAGCACTTCAAGGATCATGCATGTTGAACAGTGTGAATGGTGCATATGGGAGCAGTGCAAAGTAAGCTGTCATTTATATAACTGAAAGAAACAAAAATAATATAACATAATTATGTAAAGAAAGTTGCACATAGTAGCTATGACAAAAAAGTGGCATAATTGCTGGTGCAGGTTAGTTATGGTCATAAAGGAGCAAAGGAATGCTAAAACAGAAGATAGGATTTAAAATGACAGCAGACAGGAATACATTCCATGTATACCAGTACATTACTGGCAATGCTGCTGAAAAAATCAAGAAGGAGAGGAAACAAGAGAAGAAGTTGGGAAATACAAGGCCTGAATCAGCTAACAGAATAATATATTTACTGTCTATTTCACAGTAAAAAAATCTGATATGTGCTTGAAAACTAACACACACGCACACACACATTGTAATGAAACTAAAATAGGTAAAGCAGACAAATAAACGTAATTGCTACAAATTAATGAACGGAGAATATAAACGACCTGCCCCTCCCAAAAAGGGCCTGTCATGTAGTTTTATGCCTACATGAAAATGAAGGAAAGAGGATCAAACTAACTGAAGACATAAATTGCTTGCTGCATTTGATATAGATGCAGGATTCTTTTTTCAGTTTAATGTCTACTTACCAAGTTTAAATATGGCAATTGCATACTTTCTGCTACTATGTACTTTTGCAAAAGAAAAAAGAAAGCCATAAACTGATTTAGTAAATGAAATCCAGCAAACAGTAGCCAACCTGGTCCAGTCTAAGGTTTTGACATGTTGACATTTTTTTTCCATTATGCCTTGGTTGCTCCAATTTCTTATTTCTAGGCTGAGTGGAATATTTTTCCGTATATAAGGGATCCAGAATAAAATGTCTCTGTGAAAGCCAAATAAGCTGAACAGAATAACAAATAAGGGATCTAGAATTAATCAGCAAAAAGAAAAAGAGGAATAGCCTTTACATTTATTCATTGCATTTGGTTAAAATGATAGTCTGACTGGGCAGCAAGCCCTTTTTCAGCAGAGGCTCAGAGAGAAAAGCTTCTTAAGAGTAAGAAATGTATTATACAAGTTTTCTGATTTATACAAAAGTTCATTTGTAATTTCTAATCTGAAATATAGTATTCTTATTTACACAGAAAAAAACAATTATATAGAACAATCAGTATTGTTTGTGCAAAATGTAACAAACAATGCTATTGTTATTTGTAGAGCAATAAGTGAGTCCAGCAGCATTAGAAAGAGATGTTTAAGCATTTCATAACAGCTTAGAGATTATCTGGTCTATAACTGTGTATGAGGCGATAAGCATGACATTTCCTGGTAGATAAGTTTGCAATAGATAGACTTTCATAATACCAATATTAAGTAATTTTAAAAGAGGAAGAGAGTGTGAAATGAGGAGTGAGAGAGTGAAACTAAGAGTAATATAGTATGACTATTTAAGTATTGGTAGACCTGAGGTAGGTTTAGATAGAAACACAAAGGAGAATGTGAGGTAATTATATCTGTATAAAAGAGAAAAAATTTAAATACATTTTGAATAGTTTGTAAGATAGTTAGACTAGTAGGATGTTACAGTTCTGGGAAAGATGTATACAATGAGTAAAACTATGTTGTGCTATGACCTTAACCTGGAGAAATGCAGGAGCACAGCCAAAATTCCAGTAAGTATTCCTTTACCGGTGTTTTGAAGAAGTACGTAATGATACATTGCCTGGTAGAAATGGGTAATGAATTCCATTTTTGTCAATCTTATCAGAGTAAAGGGACTCTCCAGCTGAATTGTTTGATTTGCTAACATGTAACTGAAGTTTGTTGGTGGAGCGGAATAGTATGCTGGTGGTATAGTAAGAAATAACGCCAATTAGGGGTGGGCAGTTATCGGGTTTTCAGTGATGGAGTAGGTTGCAATAAACTGGGAATCGGTTGCAGAGTTTGGAAGTTTTATCCACTGTAATTGTTTAGCGCAAGGCAGTGGTGAGACCTGTTTGGCATGTTGATGGTGAATCTGGCAACTTTATTATAGCATTGCTCAAGATGTTCCAAGTTTGTGGATTGTAATTTGGTGAAAATTGGGCTAGAATACAGTAACATAGGGAGGAAGTAAGTTTATGCTTTCTGGCGCTGTCCATTAGATGTAGATTAATCCTATATAGGGTGCACATTTTTTGATGATTTTTTATTTTTAATTATGTGCTTAAGTTGTTGATCAAATTTCACTTGTTCATCTAAGATTATACATAGTAGCTTGGTGTGACTGACATTTGTGTATTGTTACATGATGCAATATGGAATTAGGTCTTTTTTGTTGCCATTTGTTTAGGTGTAAGTATGATTGATTTCATTTTTGTGGGCTTTAGAAGTAATTGGGAGTTTTTGAGCCATTTTTTAGGGATGTAAAAAAAAAGTATTAGATTTTTTGGACTTGAGGTAAAGTTTTGGCAGAACAGATCAGAGATGAGTTGTCTGTCTACTGGACTATGAAAGCATGCTTGCTTGCTAGGTGAGGTCATTAATGAAGATATTAAAGAGTATAGGACCTATGATAGATCCTTGCAGTTCAATAATGGTAACAGGGAGCAAAGTTGAAGTAGAATCTTGCCATTTGACTGCTTGACATCTATTGGATAGGTAATTTCAGAACAGGTCTATTTCAATTGGTCAATGCATGACATTGTCGAAACCCACATGGTCAAGACCACATGATTGACAATGCAGTTCATCAACCATTTTGACTGAGATCACGGTATAGTGGGCACATCGGAATGTACCCTTTTCCCCACTGTAGTGTAATCTTGGAGTTGGTATATATAATTAGCAAGAGTCATGGGGAGAGCATTGTTTTTCTGTTGTTTCCATTGATTGATGAACTGCATTGTCATTCAAGTGGTTTTGACCATGTAGGTTACAACAATGTTCTTCATTGATCAATAGAAATAGGTCCATTTTGGAACCAGATGAGTGGTGGAGCTGAAATATGTAGACATGCTAGTTTCCATAGTAGCTTATTATGAGATACCATAGTGAAAGTTTTTGAGAGATTTAAATAAAAGGGTGGATACAGGGTTCCCTGAATTTCTGTGTGTATTTTTGGTATGCATGAAATTTAGAAGTGTGGTAGTGCTGCTGTGATGAGTTTTAAAGCCATGCTGGAGTTGGAAAATAGTTTATTTTCAGTGATGTACTGGAGTAGTGGGGGCTGGATGCACTTTCCAAAGACTTTTTGATAAAATGTGAGAGAATAGCAATGGGCCTTTAATTGGTAATGCCTTAGGATGGACCTCCCTTACGTAAGGAAATGATGTAGGATTTTTTTTCATAGAACAGCAATGTAGGGTTCACTGATGGACTTGTTAATTAATATGGAGATGGAATAGGCCAGAGCAGTGTCAGTGATTTTAATACATTCTCCAGAAATGTTGCCTGGGGTTATAGTGGTTGGTTTGGTTGGTTTTAATTTAAAGAGAAATCTCTTAATGTGTTGTGTGGTTTAAGTGTGAAAGCATTTGAGATATTGTAAGAGTTTGAGGAGAGACAGAAGGAACTGGGTAGGTTTGGTGGATTAAGAAGGTGACTGAATAAAGAGGATGCTAAATTGCTCAGCTAAACTGATAGATTTATTTTCAATGGAAGGGGCTGGTTGTTGAAGGTATCCAGGATTAATAAGTTTATTATCAATAAGGTGTTAACACTACAAATTGCAATAAAACATAATGGAGTAATATTTCCATCTGTAATGTATTTTTGAAAATCCACACATAGGACCATTGCTCTTTATTCTCATTTACAAGTCAATATCATATAAAACAAAACAATTTTATAAAGTAACATAGTAACTCAAAAAATAGAAGAATGTGTCTTCTGTTAAATTATGTGGCATTGCTAGGAGATATCAAAGAGGCGTGCAAGTCACTTTATAACTTATTGTTCTTACTATGGAAATCAGAATTACTAATCAGGTATTGAGCAGGGAATTACTTTATACCATATAACACTATGAAAAAATAATGAGTGGCTTTGACTGCTGTATTACAGGTTTGTTATGTAAAAGCACAGATTGGTTAAGGTTTTATATCAGCACTGTTACTGAGTCATTAACAAAGTATTCTGCTACTGTATTCAGACACATTATCTGTTTAGATTTTTCTGCATGGCAGATCTTTGGTGTTCAGTTTAACATAGCCTAATACAAGAAAAAGCAGATCGTTGCCAAGAGTTAACCACATAGTTAAGGGTTTGCGTGGTTGCTAGGTAATTAAGATTACCTCAAGAGTGAAGCTTAAGAGGTAGTTTAAATTATTTATTAACCACGAGAACCATAATTGTATGTGGTTAAGAACCTGCACTTATTTATTATTCTTTACAGAGCAGGACCAAATTATGTGAAAAAGTAAGTGTCTTAACATTGGGAGAAAAGTCTTCTCAATATGTTTGTTCCCTTGCAATTTCTGATTCACTGTCTGTGGAGACCAAAGCTATCTGTGGCTGTTGTGATGTAGGTGAAAATTTAATCATTACTTTTGTGACACACACCATGCAGTGTAGCAAAACAGTTACAGTGGTTGATTTCCAGTAACTATAAGAACATTTATTTTTGCTGTTTCACTTCTGAATTATGTAATGTTTACTCAAATCTTGGTAAAATATACAGCAAAATTCAACTTGCAATATCAGTAAAACCAGAAATGCAAAAATAGAACATGAAACAGTGATAACACTGATCCAGGCTGAGCTTGTAATTAATTATTGATGGATTAGTGTTCTATCCTGGTAAATAAATTTAAATAAATACATACATAAATGAAAACTGGAAGCAGAAATAAAGGCATCATATAACATCCATTTTACTGCTTGTTGGATTATTACTGGTCGCTGAAATATCACTATATGCTGTTGCTCAGGTGTCACACAGATAAACTTATGGACATAGTTAAATAAGTTGCTCTGGGTCAGGTAGTAAGTTGCCAGAATTTGTAAGACATCACTGAAAACATCTTACTCATTATAACCACTTTAATTTATTGTCTAACTTATCCTGTTAAGCAGCTGACTGAGGCATACATCGCAGTGGAGCATTTTTACAATACATGCTTGAGCTACTCCATGTCCAACTAACTTTAGGTAAAGTCCACTACCATATCCTTAGTAATTATAGGTCCCCATCTATGACACAGGATAACCATAGCACATACTTGAATGTACTGGAGTCACTCACAATTCTACCCAAAACCATATTCATGGATGATTTCAACTATCTGTCCATAAATTGGAATGATACATATACAACCACTAACATGCAGGTGCAAAGATTCCTGGATTTTGTAAATGCAAATACCTTGGAACAGTTGTCTACACACATAACAGGGATTCAAATATCCTGGATTGCACCCCCGACCCTTGTGTAATGTCTTCACTGGTCAGATCAGATCACAAAGCTGTCACACTTGAAATAAATATAAAGACTGAAATCCCATCAAACCCCAAAACTTTTAAGAACTTTTCCAAGGCTAACTACCTCATATAAAGTGATAGCATGGCTAAACTCCAAGTCCCAAGTCCCCTCCAAACTCAGAGAACATGGTGGCCTATGGGGAGGTCTTTACAGAAACTACGTACAAGCATGTAAATAACTGCATAGAAGCAGCAGTATCAACCCAAAATAAACTTAGGATAAACTCCAAAATAAGTACCCTTGGTGGACCACCAGTATAAATAGGTTGTACAACAAAATAAACAAAATCCTGTCCAAAAACAAGAAGAGCTATGTCCAAAAGACAAAAAAAGAACTCCCTCATTAGTTTCAATAAGCAACTCAAGGGACTAATCAAATCCACCAAAGACAACCTCAAGGCAAAAATAGCCTCCCAGGCTAAGGAAAACCATAAGGCATTTTTCAGTTGTGCAGCAACCGTAAAGGGAACAGCCAACAATGTGCTGAAATAATAGTAAATGGAACTTCCTATACTGAACTGGGAGTATAGAAGATTTGCTGACAAATAAATGTAGCTTCTTATTTCACTCCCTAATCACCCTCAGTTCCCCCTCAAGGAAATGCCCTCTGCCATTTCTTCCCCAACTATCAATAAAGAGCAGATTCTCACTGCACACTCTAGAGCTGAAAATTCTGCATCAGTGAGTCCTGATAATATCTCAGGATGCCTCCTAAATAGCTTGAAACTGACTTTGTCAGGCCCACTAGAATCTCTATTCAACCAGAGCATCCAGACAGGCTTAATTCTTAGGGAATGGAGAGCTGCAGTGGTCCTCTCTACACAAAGGCAGACCATCAACAGACCCAGGGAACTGCAGACCCATATGTTTGACTAGTGTTATGTGCATGGCCATGGAAATAATTATCATAGACCTGATAAAGAAAGAGATAGGAAATCTTCAAACTGTGGACCCATCCCAGTTTGGTTTCATCAAGGGAAAGTCATATCTACTAAACTTGATGTACGTCTTTGAGAAGGTCACTAGACCCATGGACAAATGCAAAATGGTACATACTGCCTACCTTGACTTGGCAATGGCATTTGTCACAATACTTCACTCAGGTGTGATAGACAAACTGAATAAATACAAGCAAAAACAACAAACCAATATATTAAAAGATTGTCAGAGCAGGGAACCACACTGGAGTAGTATTCAAATTAATTTAATGAGCACTTTCATCTTTTCTTAAAAACATTCATCAGATAAAACCACATCACAAAATAAATTAATTTTTAGAGCAACTGGTTATCAATTAACCAACCAATTCCCTAAACGTTATCATGTGCTCGCCAAGCCCCCACCAATCAAAGTAACAATTTACTTAAACAACTCTAATAAACAATTAAATATACATAAAATGATACCATAATACACTGCCAATGGATATAAAATACAATGTATTCCACTCCCATAAAATACTTTGAAAAACAATATGAAAAATATTATGAAAAACATTATAAAAAACATTATAAAAGATTATGAAAAAGATTATAAAAAGGTTAATTCCTCTTGATTCAGCTTTGAGTATTAGTAAGCAGTTTATTGACACTTGCTCATTTAGCCCTGGCCAGTTGCTTGCATTCAACTTCAACTGCCAGTAAAGCTCACATTTTTCTAGATGCAAAGTCCATGGACCACCCCTATCATTTAATCTTATGGTTAACAACTATAAATTTAAATTCATGCCCCGGGTTCTTATATACATGCCTGTACAGAGCATTTGTTTCTTTACCATTTTTCATATCATGCATATGCTTGTATATCCTATCCTTGAACTTACAAAGAGGGGTGGTTAGAGAAGCCAGAATTACATTAAAATGAATCAGAAGTGGCTTTGAATTTTCAAACCAGTAACCAAGAGGAAGGGACAATTGCATATAAAATAATAAAAAAATAAGAATGATGATTTCAACATTTGCAATTATTCAGCATAGTAAATCAATGAGAGAAGTGGTGATTTGTTTTTAAAAGTTCAGAAGATATTTGTTCCAAAAAAAAGCAGATGTAGCATACATACTTATGGACTTTAAAGAATGTTGAGTCTTTCGGCTTTTCCCGGTTAGGGGTCGCCACAGCGGAACTGCGGTCCGCTAATGATTGGTAGTTGATTTTTACGTGCTGAGTTTCCAGCCCTGATGCACAACCTTCAACGAAGGTACGCACATTCACGCATGTCTCCACGCAGAAGACGCTCTAGCTGAGAATCGAACCAGACAGCATCTTACTGTGAGGTGACAACGCTACCGCAGTATGGACTTTAAAGAATATTTAAGAAAATTAAATTTCAATGTTTTATTTCAAAATATTGATTGTGCAATGAACATTTTAATAATATCTGGTACATAAAATCCCCCCATATATCCTGCCATTCAACTATTTCAGAGACTATTTTATTTTATTTTATTTTACATTTGTTTACAGGGAAAATTCGACTGGACACAGGTCCATTTTTAGAGGAGGCCATGGGAGAAAAGCTCCAAATAAAATTACATAGATTAACAGGTAGACATCAACAAGTAATACAACATAAATATCTGGTAATACCTAATGGATGGCATAAGACAACATATAGCAAAAAAACTGATGAGGAACACTGACATATAGTTTCATATGTAGGCTATTAGGAATATGTTGTGTGTAACCACTGGTCGAATTAAGATTATTAAAAGTGTGAAAAACAAGTATAATTTGACTAGAGATAAACATCAAATGTTACAGGAATTTAAATATAATAAAATTAGAGTTATGAAATTAATGTATCTATTAATGAACTAAATGGAGCTGATAGAAAAATAAGGAACAACTTGAAGGATATATTTATTGAGAAACAGATTACTATTTATGAATATAATTATCTAAATGTAGCTAACCCTATGATCCCTTCCATCTTTGGGATATCTAAAATCCATAAAAGCCTTAAACAACACCCAGCGCGGCCCATCGTTGACGCACGTGGGCCTATTACATAAGCGTGAGCAAAGATTTTGGATGAAAAATTGAAATCAATAGTATTACAGGAAAAACACATATGCCATGATTCTTGCAAACTTCTTATGAAAATTAATGCAATACCATATAAAGATACCTATTTGTTTATTAAAATCAATATGAAAGACGTATACGCAATCATTCAGCATGAAGTAGGTATCAAATGGTTTGCAGATTTTTTATTTGAAAAAGGAATTACACAAGACAACATTAATGTATATGAAAACCTATTGGAAATACTGTTAAAAATAATTTTATCAGATTTGAGAAACAATTATACTTACAATTTACATGTATGGCTATGGATTTAGCATGTGAGGGTTTGTTTGCAAACATAGTTATGATGTAATGGGAAATAATGTATTTATTGTACTCACAATTTTATGCATCTTATAAATTTTATACCCAATTTTCAGATGAGATATTCATCCTATGGGATGGTGAGTTGGAGTTCATCCATCCATTTTTGAACCACATTAATCAAAATACTGATTTTTTACAACTCATAAGTGAAATCAATGGTACCGATATTTCATACCTTGATATTTGGCTGACAAAATAAATGAGAGATCTGTAGCTAAAATACGCAAAAAAACACTTATTTTAACAGCTACTTACATTATTTCAGTGCACATCCCCTTGCACAGAAAAAGCCATAGTCAAGGGGCAGTTTGTACACTCTGCATGAATGGCCACCCTTGAGCAGACTTTTTGGGACAAATGTATTTTATTGAAAAACATGTTCCTAAAACATGGATATCCTGGAGATTTTATAGATAATATCATGTTTGAAGTTATAAATAAGAGAGAGCGGGGGCACTTTGTACCTGTCTTAAGTACTGGATCTGGTATGATGACACATTTGGATATTCCCAGGAATCTTGGGGATGGCATAAATAATCTGGAAATACATAAACAAAATCAAAAGCAAGATATATAAAAGTGCTTTTATAACTAATTTTACCATCAGTAGTATTAAGATTAGAAACATTTTAGAAAAAGAATTGGTTGGTTCTGAGAGATGACCGACAGGTCAGAGAAAGTGTGGGTGAAAGACCCCTGGTGGTTTATAGGAAAGGAATGAACTTAAAAACTATGTTAGAAAAGTAAGTAATACACTGCAAAAACTCAACTCTCAAAAACAAATAAAAAAATAGAAAATTATGTAAATATTACTTAAAATAAACAAAATTATCTGCCAACAGAACAAGAAAATTTCACTTGCCAAGAATATTTTAAAACACATAAATATTTCTAGCCTCCAAACCCCCTCATGGGCATCTTAAAACTAGTGCATTCAGACTTAGTAAATAAACTAGTGCATTCAGCATTAAAACAAGTAAATTTAATACAGAGAAAACAAATTACAATTTATTTTCTGAATATGTAGGAAAGTTTGCTTTAATTCAGAAACTGCTAGCCATTGTATTGAAACATTTTTAGGAATTATATCTTAAAACCATTGTGACCAAACTAACACCAAGTATTTTTTTACATGCAAAGCAAAAAATAATCCATTTTGTCTAAAATTGTAAGAAATTTTGCTTGAATTTAACATTCAGTGCTGGTTAATTAAGCTAATTAAAAAAGCCCACCAGTGACTACACTTCCTGAGAAGGCTAAGAAAAGCAAAGCTCTCTATGAATGCTCTAATTACCTTTTATAGAGGAGCCATCAAGAGCATTATCATCAGTAACTGCACTGTATGGTTCAGTAACAGCACAATGGCCGAAAGGAGGAAGCTGCAAAGAATAATAAGAACAGCAGAAAAGATCGTGGACACTAGTCTTCCTACCTTACAGGAGCTCTTTGAACTGAGATGTAAAAAGAGGTCCCGCAAAATACTGAGTGACAAATCTCATCCAGAGTGTCGTTGGTTCACTAAACTTGCTTCTGGTAGAAGCTTATGGAGTATCTGCTGCAGGACCTCCAGATTCATGAACAGCTTTTATCCAACTGCAATAAGACTCATTAATGTGGACATAAATCTGGATGTATCAAAACTATCCAGGCCACAATAGCTGGTGTAAAATCCTTTATAGTTCCACAAAAAACTGAAGAAGTCTTGTGATCAGATGAAAGCGCTCATCCCTGTTGTTTTTTGTGGACCTATAAAGGATTTTACACCAGCTATTGTATTTTTTACGTTTTATGAGTTATCTTTTATTTATTCAGTGTATCAAAACTATAATAGACTGTTACACTCTCATTCTTTTTATTTTTTTTCATACAGTAATTATATTTATTTATTGCATACTAAAATTAATATATTTTCATTTAAGTGCAATTTCAGTCACTTCATTATGTGCAATATCACCCAAGCTCACCTCTGTGTATAGTGTACTTTTCTTTTCATGTGTTAGTTATCTAGTAGTCACTGTTGTCCAATGTAATAAATAGTGTACAAGCATGTGCGACAGCTACTTAGATATTCAGTTTTGTACAATAGTTATTGTTTATTCTTTAATACCCATCATGTCTGTCTTTTTGTGTTTGTTTTTTCCTGTAAAAGAACTGACACTCAACATTTCATTTAGGTTGCACTTCTGTTTCCTAAATGACAATAAAGTTGCTTTGAATATTTGAATCTTCTTTGGTTTAAATGCTTTGAAATGAGACAAAATGCCCTGGAATTTACAGAGAAAAGTATACTATACTACAAATTGACTACTTAAATAATTCTTTATCAAATGGCATGTATGGCAGAACAACATGCCAAAACAAGGCCATTGCTCACTGTGAAAATGAGAATGTCAGCATATGCAATATATCAAATACAGTGATCTTATGAATAGACAAGCAGCAAAATAAAACAACACCCTCTCAAACAATTAAAGATGAAATCAAATTTGAAGTTGTTTACACAATAATGACCAGGAATGAAAAAACATTTTGTGCATTTCTACTCTGCAAGGAACTTTTCCACTCAGCCATAGCTTTTCTATATGAAGAGATGGATGGCATCTGACAGTACTTCAGTCTGCAGCACAGACAAGTGTTGCAATGTACTTAGGATATGTAAGGTGAAAGGTGTAATAACATGCCATGAGATACATCACACTTTCATAAATGTCTTCTTTTGGAAAGGTTATCAAAGGCATGGTTCCAATGGCCAGTAAGCAGTTGGTTTTGCAGACAATCATGACAGGGCTGAAGAATGGCCTTGTCTGAAGAAAGGTGTTGGGGTCATCTTTACACTGATCAAAACAAGGAAAAAATAAAAAGATTATGACCACAAAAATGATTCATTGCAATTTATGCTGAAGTAATATATAAATTATCAAAAATTCACAAATTTCTTACCTCAAGGTTGTGAAGCATAGCCTCACTTGCATGTAACTTCTTGGGTGGAGCCACAGGTGATGGGAACATGTCTGGTAAAGCCTTCATCAAGGTAATTGAGTGCTTCACTATTAAAAACAAAATCAGACATATGATTTACTGTGGCCAGTTCTTTTCAAAACCACAGGGCAATTCAGATTTTTTTTTGTATACACTTACCAGGTTGTGATGTCATAATATAGGAAATTTTACATTTTGATACAATGCCAATATAAGTATTGAAATTCAATACCGTTTTCTATACTCAACACAGTTTATCTAAATCAAAGTGTATTTACATTGGAGTTTTGTCTGCATACATTAAAGTATTTTCAGTGATAAAAAAAACACTTTGAGACCCATGCAGAGTTTAATTTTTTGATAGGTTTGAGGTAATTATTGTGTGGTGGTAGCCCAGTTTAGTCAAGACTGTACTGGAAGTGCATGTTGTAGAGTAGATGACATAAAAAAATGAATTGAAATACATGATCAAATTGATACTTTCCATATGTTGGACAACCCTAGTATGAGGTACTTATTATCCCTACTCAGAATGTTACCTACAATATGATGGTATAAGCCCAAGTTTTCAGAAGCAAAGAAGAACATAGAAGCAAATAAGAGTTAATAATTACCTTTTCCAGCAACGATGGCTTCATGAGCTTTCTGAATACTGCTTAAAACTGTGCCTTTTCATAAAAGGTCCCCCAGTAGGTCTGCACATCAGTTAAACAGTAGTTCCCTCAATCAAGGATCTGTTGGAGCTCATCCATTAGCTAACATGCACACACAACCAGAGCAATGTCAAAAATATATAATAGTTATAGCTGGGTAAGAATTGGCCAGAAAAGATTAAAAGTTTTAATATTTTTGTGGGTATTCAAAAATAATACATTTTGCATCTTCATTCTGCATTCATTATTGTGACTCAGCTGATATTGCTATACTATATCTCATTTAGAATTTGGTTACATATATACAGTCCAAAACCCAAAATCTACATAACAAGGATAAAACTGACTCCTCACAAAGTAAACAATGTATATCCAAATCCAGGAGACAGTACACATGCCAAGGTATCAGTAAAATACAATTTAATTAGTATGAGCGCTTTCGAGTTGCATCCACAACACTTCCTCAGATACAAAACATTTTTTAAAAACACAGTTCATCATTTAAAATACCCAAACACCCAATCAACTTGCTGAAATAAAAAATGTCACTTATGACATATTAACTTAATACTGATATATTCTTATTATTTTTAAGCTATCATAGTTTCTCACAGTGAATTCATGCCTCCCTGTTTCATATTGTACAGCATAAACCTAAAAATAAAAGAAAACTGACAGTGCCTTTGTATGACTAAAAATATTAAAACTTATAAGCACTGTCTTTATAATTTGAGCCTTTGAACTGTTCTATAACTGGAGGAGACTCAGAAAAGACTATGCAATGTCATGTTTTTTATAAATGAGTGGATTGTCCCCATGGAAACTATGTAAGGCTGTGCTTTGTTGCGTGAAGATTATATATATATATATATACATTTTACCTGGTATTTAACAGACAATGCTCTAACTATGAAACGCATTTTTATTACATGTAAAAGTGATGTTCTGGTCATATTAGAATGCTGAGAATTAGCTCTTTTATATATCAGCAGTTTTCATTTATTTTGTGGTTTATGCCATACAATATGAAACAGGGAGGCATGAATTCACTGTGAGGAACTATGATAACTTAAAAATAATGACAATACATCAGTATTAAGTTAATACATCATAAGTGACTTTTTTATTTCAGCAAGTTAATTGGGTGTTTGGGTGTTTTAAATGATGAACTGTGTTTTTAAAAAAATGTTTTGTATCTGAGGAAGTGTTGTGGATGCAACTCGAAAGCGTTCATACTAATTAAATTGTATTTTACTGATACTTTGGCATGTGTACTGTCTCCTGGATTTGGATATACATTGGTTACATACATGTCTACTTAAAATGAGCACATTTGCTTACATGAGCCAGTTTCCTGAAGCAAGGATATGCTTGATGAATTTTGGTAGGCTTGTCTGGGTCTGTATTAGATGAACGAAAGTTCATCTTAGCGAACGTTCACATGAGCGAGAAAATTGCGGAACTCGAAACTGCAATTGTGAGATCGTGGTACAGTGAAGATGGGAATATTTGCCCTTTCCTCACTGTAGTGTGATTCCGGAGTTGGAATATATATTTAGCAGGGGGTGTGGGGGACGCAGCCCTCCACAATTGCAGTTTAGAGTTCCTAGATTTTCGCTCATCTAATATAGACCCTCTTGTCCTGCCCCTTAGTAACATCAGAGTCAATGAAGGCATGACAGTACAACTCAGTATCAGCAATTCTAATCAGATAAGAACGAACGATGTCATTTAAAAATATAGAATTGGAATGCAATTTATTTTCACCTTATTCTTGACAGTACAACTTATTCTTGGCAGTACAACTCAGTATCAGCAATTCTAATCAGATAAGAACAAACGATGTCATTTAAAAATATGGAATTGGAACGCAATTTATTTTCACCTTATTCTTGACAGTACAACTTATTCTTGACAGTACAACTCAGTATCAGCAATTCTAATCAGATAAGAACGAATAAGAATGTCATTTCAAAATATCGAATTGGAGCAGTATCAGCAATTCTAATCAGATAAGAACGAATAAGAATGTCATTTCAAAATATAGAATTGGAACACAATGGGAACGCAAAGTAAAAATCAGCATTTAAAATAAATTTGGAACAACACAGAACGAGGTCAAAGCAATGTTACGGCCACCCAGTTCCTCTTCAAGCAAATCCTGGTACTGTTTGATATGTGCAAGTAGGCAGAGGAACAAGTCCTCATCTTGTCTGCTGTACTTCTCGCACTACACGAACTCATCCAAATGGCTGTCCAACATGTGTCTGAGAGTCCCATTCATCTGTCTCAGTTGTTTTTTGCATCGGGACCACATGGCCTCCACAGCATTAGTATGTGCGCCAGTGTGAGGGTCTGCAAAATTCTTACTGTGGTTAACAGTAAGGTGGGTGTAATTCATCCCTGCTAGTTCAGGAATGACCCTGTAGGCAGCCCATTCATCTGACACTATCACTGTCCCCGGTAACACATGCTGTCTGATGATCGGTATCAAAGTAGCTGCATCTCTTTTGGACACAAAGCGCAGGTATACGCTTTTCAGAGTGCAGTCATATATGCCAAAGACCCAATGGTCCATCTTGGCCAAGGCTCTTCCACAATTGTACTTTGCTTTCACTGGCAGGCATTCGTCGATCTGGACCTCTTTACCAGGTCCCCCCAGCAGCATCGGGTCCTGCAGAAGTTTCCAGCTGCAGATATCCCGTAAGAATTGATGCCAGTCCAGCACCGAGTTGCTGGAGACTGCCAAGTGCTCTGCAAGTCTGCAGATGGGCAGCTTTCTTGACCACCAGTACAGGATTTTTATCAGGGTATCCACAGGCAGCCTACTCTTATTGAAAAAGGTGCCAGAAAGCATTCCTGTTTTGCTCCTACACTTTCGTCCAGTGCATCTCCAGGCAAAGGATGTCCTATGGCGAACCAGAGAAGCCCTACAGCCACAGAGGTGGCAGCATCTCTCCTTCTGCACAATGCCAATGGACTGCAGGTATGCAATGGCAGAAGGCAGGGAAGATGTAATGGAGGACAGGTAGCTATCATCGATTTGGCTCATGTCTGCGACGTTCTTGTAGTTAAGGATGGATTTAGCAAACAGCTTTGCAAAGGCATCCCTCCTTTTATAGCTGCAGAGTCCATTGTTACGTGAGATGAATACCTAGGCGATAATAACGTTATGTAATGTTAATAATGAATACCTAGGCGATGCTAATGTTAATAATGTGAGGCACATACAAATGCTTGTTACTCACTATTTTTAGCTACTGTTAATAAGCGATAATAGTTTGTGACGCGAAAATGTTTTTGTGTGTACTGTTAATAAGGTGCTAACCATCTAACAGTGACGCGCTACTTTTACAGAAGTGTCATGTACGGTTATTATTGTACATGCTAAGACAGCTAGCTGTTGACATTTCCTGATGGACACATGCCAATCATTTCAGCTACGCCCACTCCCCGCCCAAAGCTGCGCGGAACCGCCCGCGAGGTATTTCACTTGGAGATTGCCGAAATGACATTCTTATTCGTTCTTATCTGATTAGAATTGCTGATACTGAGTTGTACTGTCAAGAATAAGTTGTACTGTCAAGAATAAGCTGAAAATAAATTGCGTTCCAATTCTATATTTTTAAATGACATAGTTCGTTCTTATCGGATTAAAATTGCTGATACTGAGTTGTACTGTCAAGAATAAGTTGTACTGTCAAGAATAAGGTGAAAATAAATTGCGTTCCATTTCTATATTTTTAAATGACATCGTTCGTTCTTATCTGATTAGAATTGCTGATACTGAGTTGTACTGTCAAGAATAAAGTGAAAATAAATTGCGTTCCAATTCTATATTTTTAAATGACATCGTTCGTTCTTATCTGATTAGAATTGCTGATACTGAGTTGTACTGTCAAGAATGAAGTGAAAATGTACTGTCAAGAATATAGTGAAAATAAATTGCGTTCCAATTCCATGACATAATTCTGTTTGTTATCTGATTTGAAATGCTGCTATTGACTATTCATGACCGCTTGCCTAGGAGGCGTGCTGGGGGCGGGCTTTGCTACTGCGCATCCTGCGAGGTACTTCACTTGGAGATTACCGTCATTTCAAAATATAGAATTGGAGCAGTATCAGCAATTCTAATCAGATAAGAACGAATAAGAATGCCATTTCAAAATATAGAATTGGAACGCAATGGGAACACAAAGTAAAAATCAGCATTTAAAATAAATTTGGAACAACACAGAACGAGGTCAAAGCAATGTTACGGCCACCCAGTTCCTCTTCATGCAAATCCTGGTACTGTTTGATATGTGCAAGTAGGCAGAGGAATAAGTCCTCATCTTGTCTGCTGTACTTCTCGCGCCACACGAACTCATCCAAATGGCTGTCCAACATGTGTCTGAGAGTCCCATTCATCTGTCTCAGTTGTTTTTTGCATTGGAACCACATGGCCTCCACAGCATTAGTATGTGCGCCAGTGTGAGGGTCTGCAAAATTCTTACTGTGGTTAACAGTAAGGTGGGTGTAATTCATCCCTGCTAGTACAGGAATGCCCCTGTAGGCAGCCCATTCATCTGACACTATCACCGTCCCCGGTAACACATGCTGTCTGATGATCGGTATCAAAGTAGCTGCATCTCTTTTGGACACAAAGCGCAGGTATACGCTTTTCAGAGTGCAGTCATATATGCCAAAGACCCAACGGTCCATCTTGGCCAAGGCTCTTCCACGATTGTACTTTGCTTTCACTAGCAGGCATTCGTCGATCTGGACCTCTTTACCAGGTCCCCCCAGCAGCATCGGGTCCTGCAGAAGTTTCCAGCTGCAGATATCCCGTAGGAATTGATACCAGTCCTGCACCGAGTTGCTGGAGACTGCCAAGTGCTCTGCAAGTCTGCAGATGGGCAGCTTTCTGGACCACCAGTACAGGATTTTTATCAGGGTATCCACAGGCAGCCTGCTCTTATTGAAAAAGGTGCCAGAAAGCATTCCTGTCTTGCTCCTACACTTTTGTCCAGTGCATCTCCAGGCAAAGGATGTCCTATGGCGAACCAGAGAAGCCCTACAGCCACAGAGGTGGCAGCATCTCTCCTTCTGCACAATGCCAACGGACTGCAGGAATGCAATGGCAGAAGGCAGGGAAGATGTCATGGAGGACAGGTAGCTATCATCGATTCGGCTCATGTCTGCGACGTTCTTGTAGTTAAGGATGGATTTAGCAAACAGCTTTGCAAAGGCATCCCTCCTTTTATAGCTGCAGAGTCCATTGTTATGTGAGATGAATACCTAGGCGATAATAACGTTATGTAATGTTAATAATGAATACCTAGGCGATACTAACGTTAATAATGTGAGGCACATACAAATGCTTGTTACTCGCTATTTTTAGCTACTCTTAATAAGCGATAATAGTTTGTGATGCGAAAATGTTTTTGTGTGTACTGTTAATAAGGTGCTAACCATCTAACAGTGATGCGCTACTTTTACAGAAGTATCACGTACGGTTATTATTGTACATGCTAAGACAGCTAGCTGTTGACATTTCCTGACGGACACATGCCAATCATTTCATCTACGCCCACTCCCCGCCCAAAGCTGCTCGGAACCGCCCGCGAGGTACTTCACTTGGAGATTGCCCATATATGTATGTGTTCTTTGAGTCACCTTCCTGATTGTATTAAATTATATTCCTTGATTAATACAGCACCACTTGTTAGAATGTGTTTTAAATTTGTAGTTTTGAACATTCTTTCAGTAAGCAATGAAACAAAATGTATGACCCAATAATGACAAAACTACTCATTTCAGAAAATTTCAAACATAAAAGGACACTCAGACATCTGTCATTACAATCCACCAATATCAGTCAGTAAGCACAATCTCTGCAGAAATAAAATCATCTGAATAATTCCACATTAAAAAGAACTGTAAGATGTTGCTACTGGCAAAGAACTTTACATTTCAGTGTTTCATCTTCAAATTCAGTGACTGCTGTCCTTGAAGAATTAAATTGCTGATGCTACATTAAAAAAATTGGTAATCTGGTAATATTGCAGTATGAAATGACTGACGAACCAACAAGTTCATAGTTAATAGGCATTTCATACAAAGGAGAGCACACTCAGGAGTGCAAAACCATATCCCCCCTTAAAATGCATCAAATAATAAGCAATTAAAAGGGCATTGCAATACCAGCACTCAATCTGCATGGTGTGGGAGTAGAACCTACAGTCTTCTGCATTAAAACCAAGTATACTTCCTGCTGTGCTACTAATGCTTTCAAATACTTTATCACAGTACTAGTGATATCGTTTCCTAAACAACAGTTGCACATTGTAATCAGACTTGGCATATAAGCAGCACTAAACTTCTCTTCCGCAGAAGCTCTCAGGTCCTTGTAAAATGCACTTGACACACACTTTCTTGTAAAATGTCAGCTTTGTAGCACAAGAAATCCGGAAAAAGCCAAAATATATGGGAGGAACAAAGGCCCAAAACCAGGAACACATATGAAATATTATTTGTATATCTTAGAAAGTTTCTAGAATAAAAAGTTTTTATTGCCATGCATTTCCTGAAAGTGCTAATACTGTATAAACTAACAAAGTTTTGACTAGACAAAAGCTATAGGCAGAGAAATGCAACAAATTCAACCATCAGCCAGTTAAGTTTACAGTACAATCAATACAGACAACTAGAACAGACTGTTAATCTCACCATACTGTAGTGATTCATGTAGCTAAATCAACTTTTAATAAGCCAAACCTCTAAACTGATAAAACAGTTTATACTGTTTGAGATTTATCTGATAGGCAGGTTATTGTATAGACACCAGAAATGGTTAGCAAACTCACAAATATCCCATAAATAATCTTAGACAGATACAATCAAAAATAAACATTAAATGTAGAGCTAGAAATCACTACAGTACAGCTGAATACAAATACCTGCAGTGGAAAATTGTTACTAAAGCAGATTTCAAAAAAGAAAAATACAATATGTGCATTAAATAAAATTACCTTAATCTGGTAAAGTATCCAAAAACTTACAGTAAAATCACTGAAATAATGTCTCATACACACCACTAAGGCTTGCAGGAGACAGTAGAGCAGTTAAAAGTGAAAGAAAAGATGACACCAAACACTGGCTGAGCATGAGGCTGTTTGAAGGTAGCAAGGCAGTATGGGAGTAAAGAAATCAAGGTACAGGATAGTAATGTGTCCAAAAAGGCTAGGTACAGGAATACATACAGAAAGTGAAACCAGACTGCATCTATCAGCAGAATCCTATCACTAGAAATGTAAGTAGAGTACAATAATCAGTATTTAGACTATTACAGAATATTTAGGAATGCAAAGGAAAGGGTAAAAGGAAGAGAAATGCAAGGTACTGAGCTGTAGTATAAGGTAGGGTTTACTAGATATCACAGAGTTAACACAACAGTAACAGTGAGAGGGAGTAAAAAGGAAGAAAGGAAATTTAAGGGGGGAGAAGTATTTGCAGAGAAATAGAGACAAACAAGAAGGGTGATTGTAAAGGTGGTGCCCAGTGGTATGCAGACAGCCTTACAAAGAATGTATAAGTTAAAGGAGAATGATAAAATTAATTTCAAACATTTATTTTATTTCTGTGTGCTGCAGACCAAAGATTTAAAGCACTGAGTTTGGTGTAGGTGTTCCTTGAAATTCATGTTGGGTGATTAGGACTTTACAACTTGAATTTGGTGTGCTACAGACCGGAGCTTTAAAGCACTGAACTTGGTGTAGATGTTACTTGAAATTCATGTTGGATTATTTGTAGACTTTTAAAACCTTAATCTAATAAAGTATCCAAAAATTTACAGTAAAACCACTGAAATAATGTCTCATAAACACTACTAAGGCTTGCAGGAGACAGTAGAGCAGTTAAAAGTTAAAGAAAATATCATGGCTTATCAAGTGAGGCCACACACCTTGTACAAGCTACTAAGTTTGCAGATGCTGAAAATATGGTTGATTTTACCTTTTATTACACAATTCACAACAACAACCAAACTCTTGTACATATCAGATACTATCTTGGGGATGTAATAGAATTGTACAACAGTTCAAATGACTCATGGTGTGTTCCCAGATATAAAGTCTCCCAATTCGCATTGACTGCTACTGAGGATATTTCACACACACTATCAAAAAACACTTTTCCCATTTCGGGGTCACGGTGATCTGGAGCCCATCTCCAAAGGGCATAGGGCACTGAGCAGGGTACACCCTGGACAAGGTGCCAACTCATCACAGGACATGGACTACAGCAATCACTCGCACACTATACACTTAGTCAATTTTACATCACCAATTCACCTAACCTCCATGTCTTTGAACTGTGGGAAGAAACCAGTGTACCCGGAATAATCCACGCAGACATGGGGAAAACATTGAGACTCCACCCACATGGGATTTGAACCTAGAACCTCAGCAGTGGGAGCATGATTGATAACCCCCCACTACAGTGCTGCCTTAAGGATATTTTGAAAATGAAAACAGTGTGCAAAGTTGCTATGCTCAAGCAAAATGGAGAAATGTAGTTACAAATGGTTGAAATGTTTTGTATGCATGTTCTGGTGATGTCACCATCCAAGCTACATGTCCTTCATGTCATCGGAATTGCAAGCAGATGTATCCTTTACTGTCACAAACTGCATTGTTGTTTGTGGAGATTATGATATCATTTGCTTATTTGTGCTGTTTAATGATTTTTCAACAAATGTTTTACTTTAAGTAGACATGTATATTTAGGTTCATAGGTTCATAGGTTCATATTAGGCTATCTGCCCTGAGGCAATTATAAGCCTAGCCCGATTCTGTATGGCTTACGCCACCCCTTGATTTGAGTATACTGTGCCCTTTTTAAGGTTTAGTTTACTGTGCCTCTGTCTAATAGTGACATGGGAGTAATCCCTGGGACAAACCTATGATCCCCCATTTCTAAGGTGATCCTTGAGTGGTTTGAAAAGCAGCTATAAAATGCTGTATTTCTGCTTGTGTTCATGTTGACCAGATGAATGGCAAACTTTACTTTTCAAATATCTTACATCAATAAAGGCAGACTTGAACAGATAAGCCTCTTCTTAAAAGACATGCTATGCTATTTGAATGTTTGCAATAAATTAATGAAGAGGTGAAAGAAAAAGATACTTGAAATAAGAAATTCTAACTACAACAAACCAATTTCTGCATGCCTGAGCATGGTTATAAATGTTATAGTTCTAGTTTTAAGCATTTATTTACTTAGAATCAGTAATAAAATATCGGTAACAACTTAAATAATCTTATTAAGATAATTAAGGACAAAATGGCTTGAAACAAGCAAACTTCTCTTGCATAAAAACTAGAAAAATCTTGTCAAGCAAAAAGCAGGCATTATTTCCTTAATTTAAGATGTTTAATCTTACATAGATTTCATGTTTTACAGTGTACCTAATATGAACAAATATTTGGGCATAAGGAAGTGCAAATATTGTACATATTGTAGACATGTTCTGATTAATGACTAAGTTTTGATCAACAACATTTTAATTAAAACCAATAGTGTATTCAATTCTGATACACCAAGAGTTGTTTATTGTGCTTTATGTACATCATGCCTTGGGTTCTATATAGATAAAACAGAGCGTAAGCTCAAAGATAGGATATACAAACATATATATGATATGAAAATAGGTAAAGAAACAAACGCTCTATAAAAGCATGTACATGAGAACCCAGGGCATTAATTTAAATTTATAGTTGTTGATCATGTACAATGATAGGGGAGGTCTATGGACTTTGCATCTAGAAAAACGTGAGCTTTACTGGCAGTTGAAGTTAAATACAAGCAACTAGTCAGGGCTAAATCAGCAAGTGTTAATAAACTGCCTACTAAGACCCAAAGCTGAATCAAGAGGAATTAATATTTTTTATAATCTTTTTCATAATCTTTTATAATGTCTTTCATAATGTTTTTCATAATATTTTTCATAATCTTTTATGTTTTTCATAATATTTTTCATAATGTTTTTCAAAGTATTTTAAGGGAGTAGAATACATTATATTTTATATTCGTTGGCAGTGTGATAGGGCATAATTTATATTTAATTATATATATATATATATATATATATATATATATATATATATATATTTAATTGTTTATTAGAGTTGTTTAAGTAAATTGTTACATTAATTTGATTGATGGGGGCTTAGCGATCACATGAGAATTTTTAGGGAATTGATTGGCTACTTGATAAATGGTTGCCATATAAATTAACTTATTTTGTGATGTGGCTTTATCTGATAAAGTTTTTAAGAAAAGACAAAAGCGCTTATTAAATTATTAAATTAATGTGAATACTACTTTAGTATGGTTCCCAGCTCTGACAGTGTTTTAATATATGACAGACAAACATACATATTTAGACATAAATCCTTATGTCACCTGATGGATAACCAAATGGCTCACAGATAGCAAGCACATGTGAAGTTAGGGTAGTGGAATCCACCTCCACCAGAAGGCCTGATACTAGTGGTTTCCAACATTGATCAGTAGTGGGACCTCTCCTGTTTATAATATACTTCAATGAAGTCAAGACAAATGTAGACAGACTTTGGCTGACCAAATCTGGTGATGACTGCAATCACTGAATCACACAAAAAATGCAGATATTCTCCAGGCAGGTCTGACACAGACAAATAATTGGTGCAAGAACCATGGCTTAAACTATACCCTTTTGGAAGATGGCAACCTCTTCAAATTACAACATTGATAACACTCTCCTAACAGTAGACCCAGTGGTAAGGGACTTGGAAACTCAGGTTGACAGTAACCTGAACTTTGATTGCCATGTGTCCATGGTAGTGAGAAAATCATTCTACTCTGTGCAGCTTATAAGTAAGGGCATGGCATCCAGGTCTAAGGAGATCATAGTCCCACAATACTCAACCCTCATTAGACCAATAACTGAGTACAATACACCCTTTGGTATGTACCTGACCAGGCATTTGCAACAGATGAAGCAACCACAAAGGTTCCTTACTTAAAGAACACAGAGTGTAAATAATATGTCTTATGCAGACTGCCTCAAAGTCCTGTCCCTGGACTCATACTCAGTTGTCTACAGACTACTGAGGGGCAATCTATGCCTGATCTACAAGGTAATCTCCAATCCATCCCTGATGGATCTGCTACACATTTGAAAAACAAACAGCACTAGAATTACCCAATCTAAGGATCTAAACATCATCTGTGACAAAAACTAAACATGTTGGAGGGACAGGTATGTTTCTCAGATATTACCTTTTACCTGAACAGATTCCCCATTCATGTGAAACAAAGCTTTTCCCTAAGCCTATTCAAGCACTGTTTGGACCAATGGATGAAAAATCAAAAATTCTCCCATGGTTTGTCGCTTGAGGCCCTTATGATCAGAGGCAGTTTGTAGATGCCGTAAGGCACAGGCATATACCAAAGCTGTTCTTGCGTGTGGGGACTGATAATTGGAAAAATTGAGGCATGAATGGATAGGCTTAAAAATGCTGTAGTCAAATTCCCACTCTTTCAAATGAATGAGTTTCATCACAAATGATCACTGTTTTGTGAGGGGGGCACCCTATACCCCTAACCTAAATATAACCCCACAGTTACACAGCCATGGAGAAAGGTGAGACAGGCAAGGGTGAACACAATAGTCACATGAATTACAGTGTTACAGTCACATTAGTAAATTATGAAATGCAATCTAGAAACAGAGAATTGGAAAATAAGGAACAGAGAAATAATACACAGAAAGACAAACGGTGATTCTTTGTAAGGTAATGACTCTTTAAACATTATCAGTATGCGTTAAGCCCTAACATTCCCCTAATAATTCTGTTCAAAGTGATATTTCTTTGAAACTAATAAAAACGTTTGCACTTGTTTGAGTTACCTGCATGTGAACATTTATTAACATTTTAAAACCATTGGGCAGGATTTATTAGAACTGAAATTTCAGTCAAGTGTTTTCTTTGCAGGTTGATCGCAGAACGTCCTGATTTTCACAGAATGTCCTGATTTTTTTAATTCACATTTTTGGTCTGTTGATGAACCAGTAAGGATTGAATTCAGCAAATAATGAAGGCATTTGAGTTTCAGACTTCATACCCTTCGGAAAATGCATGATAACACAAGACCTTTGATTCTCGCAACTTTCTAAGTTTATAAGAGCAATATTTAAAATGTTTCCCTATTTTTGGGGCTTTGTACCCCCATTATTTTTGGCTTTGTCCAGATTTTTTGTGCCAAAGGTTGAGAGATATGATTATGGACTGTATTTAATATTTTTGTGTTAACTGCTAGTAGAATCCACATTCACATGCTCACTAAAGTGCCTATAAGCTCATTAATTGTTAAAAGTACTAGAGTTATCTTGACTGTTAAAGGTTAGCAAATTATATTATACATCAAGCTGGTTTATTCATTAGTTTCATGTCTACCTAGTATCAAGTATGGTCCTGCTGAAAAACACTTTGTATCCTGAGCAACTGTTATACATCCATCATAGCACCAAGTTCATATTAATCTGTGCACACAAATATATAAAAAGCTTACAGATCCCAAGAACAAACATGACATTCTAGGCTACAACTGGTCTACCATGATAGTGCCTCAGGTAAGCTGATTTATTCATTTCATGCAAGCTATGGCACTTGTTACATGAACGAATATGTTAATGCATACCTTGGTGGTATCATGATGAGTTCAGTTACTGCTATTTATTTAAAGGGCTGCATGGTGTAAAGTGAGTAAGATTAATATTGCAGTCAAATATAAGCTTTCCTTCACTGATGAATAAAATGCTTTAAGCACATTTTTACTACCAAATGAATGACCGGTTGTGCCAAAAAATGAATCATGTGCAGTAGACTTTGTTGATGCAAAGATCCCTGAGTGGTATTTTTTTTTCTGTTTGAATTGTGGGCTTGTATTATGCATTTGCAGTAGGTGATTTCCAACATACAAATGCAGTGTTTTAAATTATATATGTGTAATATGCAATGTCCATCATACAAATGTGGTGCTTTTATATTATATATGTATAATATGCAATGTCCATCATACAAATGTGGTGCTTTTATATTATATATGTGTAATACGCAATGTCCATCATACAAATGTGGTGCTTTTATATTATATATGTGTAATATGCAATGTCCATCATACAAATGTGGTGCTTTTATATTATATATGTGTAATATGCAATGTCCATCATACAAATGTGGTGCTTTTAATGTTATATATGTGTAATATGCAATGTCCATCATACAAATGTGGTGCTTTTATATTATATATGTGTAATATGCAATGTCCATCATACAAATGTGGTGCTTTTATATTATATATGTGTAATAATAATGTCCATCATACAAATGTGGTGCTTTTATATTATATATGTGTAATATGCAATGTCCATCATACAAATGTGGTGCTTTTATATTATATATGTGTAATATGCAATGTCCATCATACAAATGTGGTGCTTTTATATTATATATGTGTAATATGCAATGTCCATCATACAAATGTGGTGCTTTTATATTATATATGTGTAATACGCAATGTCCATCATACAAATGTGGTGCTTTTATATTATATATGTGTAATATGCAATGTCCATCATACAAATGTGGTGCTTTTATATTATATATGTGTAATAATAATGTCCATCATACAAATGTGGTGCTTTTATATTATATATGTGTAATATGCAATGTCCATCATACAAATGTGGTGCTTTTATATTATATATGTGTAATATGCAATGTCCATCATACAAATGTGGTGCTTTTATATTATATATGTGTAATACGCAATGTCCATCATACAAATGTGGTGCTTTTATATTATATATGTGTAATATGCAATGTCCATCATACAAATGTGGTGCTTTTATATTATGCACATGCAGTAAGCAATCTACAGACTAAAAAGACAGCGTTTCTGTATTAAGCATGTGGAATAAGTAAGCTCTAAAATATTAATTCAGTGTTTTGTATTATGTATGTGCAATAGGCAAACTCCAAAGTGAAAACGCAGCTTTTTCCCAATGCCAGTACATCTTCAACTAATCAGCTAATGGACGCTACTAATAGAAATTCACCAAGCTGCTTGACCCTTGTGGTTTGTTTTTGTTGTCATACTTAAAGGGACGTAATGCTTGACCAGTATTGCAGACCATGGACATGTGGCAGCCATACATTACTTTACTGTCAGTGTTCATCCTACATTCATTTAGTTCGCATTTCTCCACTCGTGCCAAGATAAGATTAGATTTGGAGATTGCAGATGCAACAACCAACTATTTCCTTTCCTTGGAAGACAGTGTAAAAACATTCTGAAGCTGGGTTGGCATCACTGAAATGTTTATTTCTGTCACTTCTTCTGTATTTATTTGTATTATTTTACATTATGCATTTTTCCCAATTTAAAAAAAAACTGTAGTAATAAAGATACACACATGCTTTTTAGTGCTGAAAGAGGGGTTTAGGGCACCACTGTAAAAGAAGAGTGTGAATATCATTTTTAATGAAACAAACAGTCTGAAATACCAGTCTCACACACACACACACACACACACACACACACACACACACACACACACACACACACACACACACACACACCACATATATGTACAGAATATTTTGTAGTTAACAAAACCTTCCACAACCTTAGTGCAGGTGCCTTTTTTAGCTGCACCCACAGACATAATATAATCAACTGTCGTGTTACTGCCCCTGCAGAAAGTAGATTTTTGTGTGCAATGCTAACAAATTGCATGAGCTGAGTATTGCACAAGCCTTATTAAAGGTATGCGCATCACAGTGATGCTTACCCCCCCTGAAAGATAACACCTGTGTGAATATTACCCCAGTTCCAGTACATGGGACCAACTTCAAATGACAATCTTGTAGTGCAATAAAAAGGTGTGCTGTGCGATTGTTGTTTTATTCTTTCATGAACTATTAAATCTGTCATCTACGCAACTCTTTTGATAGCATTAACAAAATGTTAGATATGCCATGGCAGTTTCAAGAATGAAATTCAAGGTGTGGTAAAATATAATAGATTGTTTTCTTTTCTTAATACAGTCTGCTGGCACCTTTGTAAACTATCTTTGAACTCTGGTTTAATCTGCAAAATGTGTGTAACCTTATGACCTTTGTCTCTTTCAGTGTAGAAGCAGATGAAAGGAAAAGAAATGCATGGAACTGGTATTTAAAATACAAGCAATGTATTAGAAGCATAAAGTGTGACTCAGGAAAGACATTATAGTTGCATATAATTAAGTCAAACAAGGGCTACTTTAGAAAGCTAACAAGTCATTAAATGTGAGTAAAATGTGCTTGAAAAGGATTAGTTCTCCAGAACTGTTTGAAAAGGAACAGCTCTCGAGAACTGTTAGGGGGTGCAGACATTAATGTACAGACTGTTAGCAGGTACTTACCCTTAGCCTAGTCTGTTGTGATTAAGAAAGCTAGTATAATGTGATATACTGTAATTGCAGCTTTTTTGGGGTGGCTATGTAAGATGATGTAATTTTACAAGCCTCACATATGGACTGGAATGTAAGGAAAATTATTATTTATTTGAATCTGAAGCCAAGAAACTCAGTCTTACTAAAGATACTGAGGTAACTACTTCCCTGAACATTTACTATATGCAATTTCTGGCTTTTATCTTTCTGGAACTTATAGCAGTGAGTGTCCAATTCTTTTTAAGCTAGAGATAGTTAAATATATTTATCTAGCTTAGTTACAGGTTTTCTTTACATTTTCTTGTCCATGTATCTAACTGTTCTTTGATACTCTTTGTGCACTTCTTCATTTGTCTATATATTTCATCTGTATCTGCACGTATTGTTTTATTGTTTAAATAATGTTTATTCACTTTACTCTGTTATGACTGATCTTCATTATATATACATTATTGTTATCTATTATCTGCAAAGAGTTATATCATTATTTACCTCTGTATGTTAAGCTGCGGCTTCCATCTCCATTTAGCTAGCTTGTTTGAACCTACAACTAGTGAAATTTATTAAATTGTTTGTTTCTATAAAGCTAAATCAAGAGCAGTGGGTAGCTAGTATTCTTTGCCCATATCTACATTGGTGACAGTATTACCAGAAAGTTGTATAGAACTGAAGAATTCTGCTAACCCTACCTAGTAATTGTGTGTCTGTGTGTGTGTGTGTGTGTGTGTGTGTGTGTGTGTGTGTGTGTGTGTGTGTGTATACGAGCACACTCATGCGCATTTGTGTAGAATAACTTGTGGAAAAGGCAGCTAAAGTCATTGACAAAGGTTGGTGGAAGACACTTTAGGAACAAGAGTGAGAAAGCAACCTGAAATGCTCCTCCAAAGACTCAGCTCTGAAAGTGACCTTTGTACAGTCTAGTCTGGGTGTGGATGTCATACCCAGATCACCAATGCATATTCCCTTAATGCTCTTGGGTCAAGGTTGCAGTTTGAGAATTGATTATTGAATCAGACTTGTATGTACTTTCTTTACTTTAAACTGCTACCAGTGGTCGCATTGGAGAGAACACCCTGCTGATGCCAGCGTAGTCCATCTATGCCATCTTAGCATCACAGTCAGCTTGGTGTCATTGGGGCAAGGTCCATGACTCATATGTACAGAATCCAGATTTCAAGTTTGTCCTCTGGTCATGTCTGTATAGAGTTTTGCCTCCTCTTCATTTGTCAGTGCGGGCATTCTCTCAGCATTCCAGTACCTGCCTATGTTTCCAAAACATGCTAATAGAGTGGAAATGCTAAACTATATACCCTTACTGTTATGGCCTATGATACTCACCCAATTATTAAGTGTTAAAAGTAAAAAAAAAAAGTACACTATTCTAAAATAAAACAACTCTAGAAAGTAGCAATGAAAAACAACAGTACTATAAGGATAAATTGGGTATTCCTAAATGAGACAGATGAAAAACAAGCATTTATCAATGCTGAATTCTGGCTTGCAAATCATTAAGTTGAATTGTATTAGGGTGTAACTGAGTGTTGGAGAAGGTAGTTGTGAATGAAGGAGATAGCTTAAGAAATTACACTATCCTTAAATGAATATTCAAAAGTAATCATTTGATGGTGTGAGTGTTGGCTTGCAGTACAGTGGTATTGTTGCATTAAACTATAGTGTAGTGATGCACTGGTAGTGGTGGCAGAAGGAGATGGGTTGAGAAACAACACATCACCAGTTGTCGAGATGCATTCATGGAAAATAAATGGAAATATCTCTCATTATTATATTTTGCTAGTACTTCTCACTGTCGTACATCAAAGAATACCTCTTAGTAAAGGATTAAGAAGCAGAGGTACAGTCACATCATGAAGTGACTACAGTAGCAATGATACAAAAATAATGGACTGAAAATAGTGTGCCATGCATAGCTGCTCTGCAGTTATGGAAAATGCATTGAAATATTTCTCATACTTTCACTTGGTTATATGTTCTCACTGCTGCATATCAGAGAATAGCGTTTGTGAAACAATCAAGAATATAATGGTGTATGTTGCTTATCTGTGATCACCTTCTTTATGTATTAAGTTGTTTCACTGTTAAAACACGAACTGCCTAATAATACTATGTGAGTTCCTACATTCATTTGCAAATACTGCACTGAATGCTTTATCTAGCCACGTAAAATAAGGTAAAATGTTAGTGCTATTCATCTAGTTTATAGCTCACTATTACTTCTCACTACTGTGTTTCACTAAACAGCACTTGACAAAGACTCATGATAATGTTGCTGTATATTGCATCTTCATGATCACATGATCAGTTTTCTTTTGTAGTAAGCATTTTATACTGCTACTAATAAAAACATAAAGATTATCTTTTTACTCACCATTCAGCTGTGCACAGCTCATCAGCTCATAAAAAAGCTTGTCTGTGTACTTACATACAAGATACTCAAGTACACAGCATGAGTCTGTAAATATACTTTCTCAGAGTGTAAATGACCTCAGATAAAGTATATTTATAGATTGGTGATGTAGAAGCAGGGTCTTCACATCATGGGGTGCAGGGAGGCTTATCCCTTGCAAAACACATTTCCAAGTATAGTTTGAGTTGAGCAATCAGCAGTAAGTTTGTGAAACTTAAGCAGTCGATGTCTGAGTTAATAAAGTCAAAGTACAAAGTAGAAATCAATAATTTGTGTTCCTGCTTCCACATACATACACTGCACTATACTCTTGCTTAAATTTGGCTATTACTTCTGACTTCTGAGAAGCACACAGCAGTCCTTGCCCTAAATCAATCATGTTGCTGTAGGAATTCCCTGTTTCCGTCTCTTTTTCAAATATACATGGTTGAATTAATGTAACCTCTAGATGTTCTATTTTGCTGAACCTTGAATGATATTTGCAATCATGCAAAATAAAGCAAAATACTTATGTTGGCTATATTTGGCTACTACTCATCACTATAGGACAGTAGTGTATGCCAAAGAATCAAGAACATAGTAAATGAAAGCCTATTCCCTAATACTATTCAAATGCAATTTGGATAAATGGATGGAAAATCATAAATTCACCACTGGCATGTCACCTGTGGCCATTATGGACAGGGGCAGTTTGTAGATGTCGTAAGGCACAAGCATATACCAATGCCATTCTAATCCATGGGCATTGATAACTGGGAAAACAGGGGCATGAATAGCTGGGCTTAAAAAAAGTTCTAGGGCTGTTAGGATAGTGACCTCCTATGATCATACGATCCTATGAAAAAAAGAAGTTATGTCTTACCATAAAGTTCCATCTGAGTTGTTGATTTTCTTCCAGTCATTACTGATGGGTTTGGTTCTGAGCCCTCGGAACTGAGTCAGCATAATACCAAGCACGCGTACACCAAAAACCCTCAAGCTAAGCTGCTACCCACAATGCCCTTCTCCCAGTTACCTCAGATCGAGTTTGCATGCAACATATAGAAGAAACAGAAATACAGAGGCCATCTCTGAGCAGAAACCCTGAAACACCACAAGGACCCAGAAGATCCACCAGGAGCCTTTGGTGGGGGACAGTGGGAGGGTGTGATGACTGGAAGTAGATCAACAACTCAGATGGAATATTATGGTAAGACATAACTTCTTTATCTGAAGTTGTTAATATTATTCCTATTCATCACTGATGGGACAGAATCCCAAAGTACTTGGAGAACCTGGGTGGCCCTTATGGAAGAACATTCCTGAGAACCATTGAGCCGAAGGCCGCTCTTCTCTGGAGACCAGATCCAATTTGTAATGCTTGATGAAGGTATGGAGTTTAGCCCAAATGGCTGCTACACAAATGTCATCCATGGAAGCCCTGGAATGGAAGGCAACTGAAGTTGCGATAGTCCTAGTTGAATGAGCTTTGATTTGATCAGGTTTGGATTCATTCATAAGGGATTATGCAGAGGTAATGCAGTCTCTGAGCCATTTTGATAAAGTAACTTTTGATACAGCACATCCCAGTCTAGGGCCAGAAAAGGAAATGAAAAGTTGGTCCGACTTGTGAAAGGACTTAGTCCTGTCTAGATAGAAATGTAGTTGTCTATGTACATCCAATGAATGAAGGCAGTATTCCTCTTTGTTTGAGTAGTTTGGGAAAAATACAGGGAGCTCAATGGACTGGTTAATAGAGAAGTCAGAAACCACTTTGTGGAGAAAAGATGGGTTAGCATGAAGGGATACCCTGTCCTTATGGAAGATTAGATACGAGCTCTTGATGCATAAGGCTTGTAACTCAGATATTCGCCTGGCTGATTTGACCACCACCAAAAACAAAGACTTCCATGACAGGAATTTTAGATCACACATTGCGGCAGGCTCAAAGGGAGGTAGAGAGAGACACAGGAGAACCTGGGAGAGATTCCATGTCTCTGCAGCCTGCCTGATAGGAGGTCTACTATGGAAAACTCCCTTGAGAAAGGTCTTGCAGAGTCGGGTGGAGATAAGAGGGACTCCATCTGAACCATTATGGAAATTAGAAATAGCTGCTAAATTAACTCGAATAGTAGAGGCTGATGCCCCATTATTAAACAACTCAGAGAGATAGTGAAGAATGGTGGCTTTAGGAGTTGAAAAGGGGTCTAGCATCTGATTATTCGACCAGATAGCGAATCTTTTCCACTTATCTCTGTAGAGTTTTCTGGTGGATGGTTTGTGGGAGGCCAGAATAATATTCCGGACAAAAGAAGAGAGAGTTTCCTGCCTGGAGACTAATGGAAGTAGAGAAACCAAGTTGTCAGCTTGAGGGTGGATAGATTTGGAGGAGTCAGCCTTTGTGGGTGAGATATTAGGTCCTGACGTGTTTCCAAGATCCAAGGAGGTTGTAACAGGTGAGGTCAGAGGAAGGGAAACCACACTTCATGATGCCAGAAAGGGGCAATGAGGATCACCTTGCTTCTCAACTGAATAGCATTCCTTAGAAATAAGGGAATCAGAGGTATCAGGGGATAAGCATAGAGGAGACCCATGGGCCAATTGTGAGTCAAAGCATCTCTCAGTGACTCCCCGTGTGGGGAAAAGAGGGCAAAATAGCTGTTGCATTTTTTGTTTGAGGGGGAGCTGAAAGATCACAACGAGGCTGGCCCCAACACCTGAAGATTTCTGCCACCACGATTGGGTTGAGAGACCACTCATAAGGACGGAGGATGCATCTGCTTAATCTGTCCGCAATCACGTTGGAGCTCCCCGGGATATGTGTTGCGATTAAAAAATAGTTGGAAGCTATCGCCCAATGCCAAATTCTCATTGTCTCATGACATAGGTGGTAGGATTTGGTCCCTTCCTGTTTGTTTATGTACCAGACAACTTACATATTCTCTGACTGGATAGCAATTGTTCCTGATGGAAGGAATGGATGAAGTGCCTACAACGCTAACAGCACTGCTCTTAACTCCAGGACATTGATATGCAAGTTGACCTCTAGGTTGGACCACATTCCTTGGACTGTCTTTCCCTGGAAGTGACCCCCCTCACCCTATCAGGGAAGTGTCTGTCATGGTGTTGGGTTGGGGACTTTGGAAGGGGCAACACCAAAGATTTTCGTCTGTTCTCATCCACCAAAGGAGACCTTGCTTACAGGAGTTGGTGATGAGGATCTGTGAGTTCAAAGGGTAGAGATTGGATATCCACTGGGACAAAAGTAGCCATTGTAGTATTCTCATATGCAATCTTGCTAGGGGACAATTGGAATGGCTGTCGCCATAGACCCCAGAGTCTGAAGAACTTCCCTTGCAGACACCTTCCTTTGACAGAGTATCAATTGTACTTGTAACCATAATCTCAGAAGTATGTGAGGAGGAAGAGAGACTTGGCTGATTTGAGTGTTGAATATCGCTCCTATAAATTCCAATTGTTGGGTGGGATGGAGGTTGGATTTTTTCTCAGTGAACTGTGATGCCTAGGAACTCCACCAGTGCTAAGGTGTAGTGGGGGGCCCTGACCAGTAGGCGCTTAGTGGGGGCGGAGAGGAGCCAATCATCTAGATACAGAAACACCTGGAATCCCTAAAGTCTCAGATGAGCTGTCACCACTGCTAGGCATTTCGTGAACACTCTGAGCGCTGTCGAGAGACCGAATGGCAGGGCTCTGAATTGGTAATGATTGGCTCCCAGCTGGAAGTGAAGGAGACTCCTGGAGGTCCCGGAGGTCTGTCGAGTACATTCACACACCCTCCCGAAGAAATGGGAGAATTAATTGAATCGTGACCATGTGGAACTTGGTCTGAACTACTGATTTGTTTAGCTGGCTGAGATCCAAAATGGACCTCCAGTCCCCGGTCTTTTTTGGCACCAAAAAGAATCTTGAGTAAAAACCAGATCCCCACTGGTCAGGGGGGACCTGTTGGATGACTCATTTTTGACACAGCTTTCTTATTTCTGAAGCTGCCTTTTCCCTTTGACTGGGTGGAACATTAGGAAGGGATTTCAGAGGTATTGGGTAAGAGATTAGTGGAATGTAATAACCTCTGGAAATTATTCTCTGCACCCACTGATCATTGTGGAGGTCATTATTGGCTCCACTGGAGTCATCAGTACTGATCTCAGAACAGAGATAGGGGACGACGGTGCCGAGCTAATGGTAGGCAATAAGGTAGGGTCCAAAACCACAATCGGAACCATAGCAGTAGTCAGTGCCGAGGGTGGCGGCAATGTAGAAGTTATCACAATATCAGAAGACATCAGTGGGGCAGAACTCGGAGCCAAGGTTATCGGAACCGAGGAGGCAATCTTGTGCCCTGTGGAAGTTTTAAGGGCCTTGTGCTTATGAGGCTTGCCCTTTTCACCAACCAGTGAAGAAGGGTCCAAATGAGGACGTTTATTGTGCGTAGATGGAGGGATTGAGACCTCCGATGCAGAACTAGCCTCAGAAAATGGAGAAGGAAGCAGGCCTTTCAGAATAAGTTTATTCTTTATTTCATTCAGTGTCCGCTGACAGAAACTAACACAAATTTGACAGGGAGGTTTCACAGATAGGTGTGGAACCCCCAGACAATAAACACATTCCTCATGTAGATCGCTGTTGGGGGGTTTACCATTGCAGGAGCAGCAATGCATAAACCCCGAAGTCCCTTTCTTTTCAGACATACTAAAAAAAACGAGTAACTAATCCAAAAAAAATGTATTGAGGAGGAAAGAAAAGAGAAGAAAATACCAACAATGGTATTAAGAATACCACAAGGGTAAGGAAGGGAGTTTACCAACAATGGTAAGAAAGAGAATATCCATGGGTAGAGCTAGTTAAAAAAACAAGAAATATAGGAATTTTGAGAAAAAACTTACAAAATACTGCAAAAATTTAAAAAATACAATACTTAGCTGGAGAGCTCGGTGAAACACTGCTATATGGCTGCATGGGAAATGAGATCTGAGGTAATTGGAAAAAGGGCATTGTGAGTAGCAGCTTAACTTGAGAGTTTTTGGTGTACGCAAGCTTAGTATTAGGCTGACTGAGTTCCGAGGGCTCAGAACCGAACCCATCAGTAATGAATAGGAAGAAGATTAACAACTTCAGATCATTCGTCTTGCCTAGCTCTGCTTATTAGTTCTCATTAAGGTATCAGGCAGCAGTGCTTGGCAGATAATCAGCACTATAATACTGCATTCTGTTTCCCATTGATCATCTTGTGGTAGGCCCTCCTCAACAGAGTCAGGGAGAAAAGCGGCAGTCACAAAACAGGCAATTTTTTACCTTATAATATTTTTATAAAGTAGTCCAATCATGCCCAGCCAGCATTTTCCCATTAATGGAAACAAGTGCTTGCTCCAGTTTATACCTGAATGTTTTCCTTCATTATATTGGTTAACTAGTATCTAGTCAACAAAACATTCAAGAAGCACTGCCTACAGATTTTATAGTTATACTGTAATTATTTAAAAGAAAAAAGAGACTTATGGGAAGGTCCAGTCAAATTGCTAATGTTGGTAATCCCTTGAAATTCTGATGCTAATCATTTGATTATTCCTCAATGTACTTAAATCAGACTGGCATATGAAAGATCTTCCAACTTTAATAGTGTGGAGTAGGGGATATTACTTTTTTGATGTCTTGTTTCCTGTAAACAGTCAAAATGAAAATCCCCCCAAGACCTGATATGTTTAATGTGCAGCAATGGGCTGCTGATGTGTGTATGTACAGCAATGGGCTGCTGATATGCATAAGTACAGCAATCGGTGGCAATGGGCTGCTATGTGTATGTACAGCAAGATGCAGTAATGGGCTGCTGATGTGTGTATGTACAGCAATATGCAGTAATGGGATGCTATGTGTATGTACAGCAATGTACAGCAATGGGATTCTGGTATGTGTAAGTACAGCAATGGGGGCAATGGGCTGCTGATATGTGTAAGTACAGCAATGGGAGGCAAGGGACTCTGATATGTGTATGTACTGCAATGTGCAGTAATGGGCTGCTGATGTGTGTATGTACAGTAATGTGCAGTGATGGGCTGCTGATGTGTGTATGTACAGCAATGGGCTGCTGATATGCATAAGTATAGCAATGGGTGGCAATAGGCTGCTGATATGTGTATGTACAGCAATGTGCAGCGATGGGCTGCTGACGTGTGTATGTACAGCAAAGTGCAGTGATGGGCTGCTGATGTGTGTATGTACAGCAATGGGTTTCTGATATATGTAAGTACAGCAACGGGTGGCAAAGGGCTGCTGATATGTGTATGTACAGCAATGGGTGGCAAGGGGCTCTGATATGTGTATGTATAGCAACATACAGTAATGGGCTGCTGATGTGTGTATGTACAGCAATGTGGAGTGATGGGCTGCTGTTGTGTGCATGTACAGCAATGTGCAGCAATGGGCTGCTGATGTGTCTATGTACAGCAATGGGCTGCTGATACACATAAGTACAGCAATGGGTCGCAATGAGTTGCTGATATGTGTATGTACAGCAACATGCAGTAATGGGGTGCTGATGTGTGTATGTACAGCAACATGCAGTAATGGGCTACTGATATGTGTATGTACAGCAACATGCAATAATGGCCTGCCAATTTGTATATGTACAGCAACGTGCAGCGATAGGCTGCTATGTGTGTATGTACAGCAATGGGCTTCTGATATGTGTAAGTACAGCAATGGGGGCAATGGGCTGCTGATAATGTGTAAGTACAGCAATGGGAGGCAAGGGACTCTGATATGTGTATGTACTGCAATGTGCAGTAATGGGCTGCTGATGTGTGTATGTACAGTAATGTGCAGTGATGGGATGCTAATGTATGTACAGCAATGTGCAGCAATGGGCTGCTGATGTGTATGTACAGCAACATGCAGTAATGAGCTGCTGATATGTGTATGTACAGCAATGTGCAGCGATGGATTGCTGATGTGTGCATGTACAGCAAAGTGCAGTGATGGGCTGCTGCTGTGTGTATGTACAGCAATGGGCTTCTGATATATGTAAGTACAACAATGGGCAGCAATGGGCTGCTGATATGTGTACGTACAGCAATGGGTGGCAAGGGGCTCTGATATGTGTATGTATAGCAAAATACAGTAATGGGTTGCTGATGTGTGTATGTACAGCAATGTGCAGTAATGAGCAGCTGATGTGTGTATGCAAGCAACATGCAGTAATGGGGTGCTGATGTGTGTATGTACAGCAACATGCAGTAATGGGCTACTGATATGTGTATGTACAGCAACATGCAGTAATGAGCTGCCAATTTTTATATGTACAGCAACATGCAGCGATAGGCTGCTATGTGTGTATGTACATCAATGTGCAGTGATGGGCTGCTGATGTGTGTCTGTACAGCAATGGGCTGCTGATGTGTGCAAGTAGAGCAATGGACAGCAGTGGGCTGCAGATATGTGTATGTACAGTAATAGGTAACGATGGGCTGCTGATATGTGTATGTACACCAATGGGCTGCTGTTATTTGTATGTACAGCAATGTACAGCAATGGACTGCTGATATGTGTCAGTACAGCAATGTGCAGTAATGGACTACTGATATGTGTATATACAGAAATGTGCAACAATAGGCTGCTGATATATGTATGTACAGCAGTGTGCAGCGACAGGCTGCAGATATATTTATGTACAGCAATGGGCCGCTGATATGTGTATGCACAGCAATATGTAGCAATGGGCTGCTGATATGTGTATGTACACCAATAGGCTGCTGATATGTGTAAGAGCAGCAATGGGCAGCAGTGGGCTGCTGATATGTGTATGTAAAATAATAAGCAGTGATGGACTGCTAGTGTATGTACAGCAGCAGGGTGATGATATGTATATGTACAGCAATGGGCTACTGATATTTGTATGTACAGCAATGTGCAGCAATGGACTGCTGATATGTGTAAGTACAGCAATAGGCAGCAGTGGGCTGCTGATATGTGTATGTAAAGTAATGGGCAGCGATGGACTGCTGATATGGGTATTTACAGCAACGGGGTGATGATATGTGTATGCACAGCAATGGGCTGCTGATATTTGTATGTACAGCAATGTGCAACAATGGACTGCTGATATGTGTAAGTACAGCAATGGGCAGCGATAGGCTGCTGATATGTGTATGTACAGCAATGGGCTGCTGATATGTCTATGTACAGCAATGTGCAGCAAAGGACTGCTGATCTGCGTAAGTACAGGAATGGGTGGCAATGGGCTGCTGATATGTGTAAGTACAGCAATAGGCAGCAGTGGGCTGCTATGTGTATGTACAGCAATATGCAGCAATGGACTGTTGATATGTCTATGTACAGCAATGGGTTACTGATATGTGTATGTACAGCAATATGCAGCAATGGGCTGATGATATATATATGTACAGCAATGGGCTGCTGATATGTGTAAGTACAGCAATAGGCAGCAGTGGGCTGCTGATATGTGCATGTAAAATAATGAGCAGTGATGGGCTGCTAGTGTATGTACAGCAACAGGGTGATGATATGTGTATGTACAGCAATGGGCTACGGATATTTGTATGTACAGCAATGTGCAGCAATGGACTGCTGATATGTGTAAGTACAGCAATGGGCAGCAACGGACTGCTGATATGTGTATGTACAGCAATGTGCAGCAATGGACTGCTGATATGTGTAAGTACAGCAATGGGCAGCAACGGACTGCAGATATGTGTATGTACAGCAATGTGCAGCAATGGGCTGCTAATATGTGTAAGTACAGCAATAGGCAGCAGTGGGCTGCTGATATGTGTATGTATAGTAATGGGCCACTAATATGTGTATGTACAGTAATGAGCCACTGATATGTGCATGTACAGCAATATGCAGCAATGGGGTGCTGATATGTGTAAGAACAGCAATGGGCTGATGATATGTGTAAGTACAGCAATAGGCAGCAGTGGACTCCTGATATTTGTATGTACAGTAATGAGCCACTGATATGTGTATGTACAGCAATATGCAGCAATGGGCTGCTGATATGTGTAAGAACAGCAATGGGCTGCTGATATGTGTAAGTACAGCAATAGGCAGCAGTGGGCTGCTGATATGTGTATGTAAAGTAATGGGCAGCGATGGGCTGCTGATATGAGTATGTACAGCAACGGGATGATGATATGTGTATGTACAGCAATGGGCAGCAATGGGCTGCTGATATGTGTATGTACAGCAATGGGCTGCTGATATGAGTATGTACAGCAATGTGCAACAATGGACTGCTGATATGTGTAAGTACAGCAATGGGCAGCAATGGGCTGCTGATATGTGTATGTACAGCAATGAGCTGCTGATATGTGTATGTACAGCAATGTGCAGCAATGGACTGCTGATATGCGTAAGTACAGGAATGGGTGGCAATGGGCTGCTGATATGTGTAAGTACAGCAATGGGCAGCAATGGGATGCTGAAATGTTTAAGTACAGCAATGGGCTGCTGATATGTGTATATACAGCAATGGGCAGCTGATATGTGTATGTACAGTAATGGGCAGCGATGGGCTGCTGATATGTGTATGTACAGCAATGGACTGTTGTTTATTGATTCTTGTGAAGGCATCCAGTTAATCTTCTGGTAACTGCTTCTTCCACCCACCACTGCTTCACAGCTGTGTGTAGAGGACATGGTGCTAGATTCCCTCATCTAGTGTAAAACCCTTCTTCGATCATAACTTCCCAAAGCTTGTAAAAAGAAATACATGGTTTAGTACAGCTACCATTTGGCAAACAAGGGAGGTCAAATATTAACATAATTAAAAGGGCTTTATCCCTAAATAGAAGTGAGTATATATAATGATCAATTCCATAGGTTAATAATATACCTAACTTTGACAGATTCAAGCTGTATAGAATATAGTGGCATCATATAGGTCTAGTTGGTATTTTTTAAGTATCATTAAATCATAAAACGTAGTTCCAGCCTTGTGGGTCATTTAAATAACTCAGGTTTCTCTGCAGGAGTCCTGACTCATTTCCTGCTGTGCCAAAAGTGCAGCAGCGCCTGACTCCCACCTATTGGTGTCATAACTTATATTCAGAGTAGGCAATAGAGCTGTATTAATGCAACAGTGAGCCTAGGAACCAAGCTGTGATATAAACAGTAGTACTGTTGAGAAATGTGGGTCATGGCTGTGTGAACTAGGAAGGTATCCTGATAATTTTTGCTGCTGATGCTTCAAAGTTCTGTGGCCAGGTTTCAATCTTGGCTTCTGTTTTTTATCTGCACTGATTCAGCATGCTTTATCCATGGTTGTGGTGGCTTTTCTTCGAGCACTTTATTTTCTTCCTAAAAATGCTACTTAAAGTGATTGGATTATTTATGCTGTCCATGTTTATAGCCTTTGCTCTTCCATCTTGGAGGTGTAGTCATTAAAAAAACAGTCTACTTACCAGGAAACCTACCTGAGGTACAATATCAATAAGGGTGAATTTATCCCTGAGAGTTCCCCTACCACCTTTTCCTTCTAATTAGACCCTGAAGGCTACCTTGCTGATGTATAGAGAGTGTATGAATGTTGGCAGCTGCTTTAAAGTGATTTGGTTTACTTTGGCTGCTTTGCAGGCAAAAGATAACAATTACATAACATCTTGACATAAAGTACACAATGCACAGGCTTGATTTTCTCAGTGGTATTAACTAGGTAAACAAATTTGTTAAGAATAGAATAACACGTAACCAGTCTGAAATGTGCCTAGAATGGTCAAATACATTTTAACTACAATTCTAAAAGCTATTTTCAGTAACATGCATTTTATTTAAAATAACCTGGAGTTGCACAGGATAAATATGCAGTATGAGTGGATAAATTACCCTTGTGCTATGTTATGTTATTGATGACCTACTCCTGGGAGCGGTAAACAATAAAATGGTTGTCTGAGTTGCAAATGTTCTATATTAAATGTCTAAATAATTATGATAATTACATACAGATACTGTATATTTATCTAAGTTGTTAGGTTGTTACTGGCCTTTGCTAACAGTAGAGAAATAGCACCAGTGATTAGCAATTACAGAGATGTTTACTTCTTCCCTTCCTTCTGAACTGCACCCTGTCGGAACGGGGCATATTCTGGGAGCAATGAAGGTAGTATACCTTATTGTTTTCTTCCTAACATGATAGTTCCTGTTTCAGGTAATATGCAACATTACTCCATTACTTGTGCCATGACATGTACAACATCAAAGAAGTAACAAAATATCCTAATTAAATAAACAAAATAAATAAAATAACATCTGGGGAGTATGAAATCATCCAGCAGCTATCTTAATGCAAGCCATTTCTGGATACCTGAAAAGGAAGGGGTCATTTTTAATCTCACAAATGTTTATATCTAAAATTCACCAGATGTGCATTGTTTCAACTAAAGTATTTGTACTCTTCCTGCATTCATGTTGAACACACACACACACATAAACACACACACACATCCAGTGATATTTTTGATGTTGCCCTTATAGCTGATAAACATAACCATTTCATTTAGAAAACAGCATTTCCCCAAACAAAAAATGTGTCAGCAGTCAGTATGCTAAATATTAAGAAAAACAGTTCTGACTCTGGATACCTACTACTAATTAATTGTATTTCTCAGTAAGTGGGATTTTCTTCAAATTCATTCATATAGAATGATAAATCCCATCTTACATTTTTTCATACTTATAAGTGGCAAGATCATCCAAAGGAAAAGAATGAATCTCTTTAAAAGTGAAATTTCTGTACTATCATATTTACATACTCAATATCTTGAGGAAACATAATCAATCCTCAGCGTTCTTTAAAAAGCTTAGTTGCCATTAAATAAAAATCAAAGCTACACACAGAGAAAAATGTTCTAATAATGATAAGAGGCTCAACAGGTTAACTCAATGAATAAATAAGGAATTAATTTGTTTCTGTGTCATAGGTTCATAGGTTGGTACTGGGCTATCTGCCCGAAGGCATATATTAGCCCAGCCATGTTATGCGGTATTCACCGCCCCTTTAGTAGTTCCCTAGACCCTTGTACTAGCAGCTAGTACCCTTGGCCCCTATCTAGTAGTGCTGTTGGTTGGATCTCCGGTGTGAACTTTCTGTTACCCATCCACTCATCAAGGTTCCTCTTGAAGAGTGATAGTGAGGGGCTCTGTCTTATGTAGATCGGGACCCTGTTCCATAGTAAGGGAAGTCTCTGTGAAGGGAATCTATCCCTCCAGCATGTTCTATTCATTGTTGTGTTGAGGTTTATATCCCTAGAGCGTGTAGCTCTAGTAGATTTGGTTTTGCTAAGATGGAGCATGTTCAACAATTTTGGGTTGGACATGGCTCTGTACGTTAGACAGAGATCGCCTCTGAGAAAGCAGTATGCAACAGAGAACAGTCTTAGCTTTTTCAATCGTGCTGCATAGGGCAACTGTTTGAGGCCAGTAATCCTCTTGGTTAGGTACCTCTGTGGTCTCTGCAGCTGCTGGAGATGTCTAGCCAGGTAGATTCCAATTGGTGCATTGTACTCAATAATGGGTCTGATGAGGGAAGAGTAGAGGGGCACCATTACATCCTTAGATCTTGATGCGAACCCTTTCATGATCAGATGGGTAACATAGAAGGATTTTCTAACCACTTTGGCAACATGGTTATCAAAGGAAAGCTGACTATCTACTTGGGTCCCTAGATCCCTTATTTCTTCTTCAGATTTCAGGGGATTACCTCCTATGTTGTAGTTTGCGGGTACTCTGTTTTTTCCAAAGGGGATTACTACACATTTTTTTGCATTTAGCTTGAGACCATGGCTTTGACACCATGCATCAGTCTCATTTAGGCCCTTCTGGAGGATCTCCATGTCGGCCGGAGACTCTATTATAGCACCCAGTTTGTAGTCATCCGCAAACTTAGTCAGCCACAGCCCTTCCATGCTTGCCTGTACTTCTGAGAAGTATATGCCAAACAGGATAGCAAATGTCAGAAATTTGAATTCTGTTAAAAATAAATAAATAAAAGTGGAATTGAAATCTTGTATTCATGCAGGACAAATCCTCCACCATTGTCACAACTGACATGAAGGGGGCTTCCCCTCTCCCACCAGCTTAATATATAAAATGCAATGGTCACTTGAGCTCAATTTATCTCATTCAGAAAGAGCACTTGTCACATTCAGTGACAGTCACAAAAGTATCCATTTCATGTAGTGTATACTTTCAAGTAATTAACTTAGACAGTCACACAGGTTATACATGACAGAAGACAAACCATTGAAAATGTAGCAAAGAGGATGTAAGGAAAATGGGGAACAGAAACAGTATGTAGAAGCATAATACTGCAGTGAGCAGATTAGAAACCAGTCAGCGCAACATTTGTCAAATGAGTTATAGAAATCAGGCAGTATATAAGGAAATAGCTATGGCATGAAAGAAGCACAAAGGAATACTGTACTTTAAATGCCAGGGGAGGGAACTTGTATATGAAAAATGAAGAATGCAAGAAGGGAGAAGAAAGTGCATTGTAAATGCAAAAGAGGTATGCTTCCAGGGATATCAAGAAGGTAAGCCATCCAGACAGAGATGTGACAAACAGAATAGGAGGAGACAGTAAAGGGGCCAAGTAAAGGTAAAACAAGACTGGCAGACAAGAACTAGAAATAAGAATACTGAGCATCCATGAGAAACAATAAACAGAAGGATATTTGAAAGTAATGTATTAAGAGCCTTTTCTTGTGGTAAATATAAGACCATTCTTATGTTGAGTGGAAGAAAAGAAATAATTATATTATGCAAATGATTCATTAAAGTCCGCATGTATAACTGAGGAAGAGTGTGATCTACAGTAGGTGGGTGAGTGTGTGTGTGTGTTTGTGTGTGTGTATATAAATATATATATATATATATATATATATATATATATACATACACATACATACAAGCACACATGCAACACATGCATACACACACACACACACACACACACACACACACACACACACACACACACACAGAAACACACACATATATATGCAAATGTTAGTGGCTGTTCACAGGGTCACTACACTAGTCAGCTGCAGCTCATTAGTGTGGATTGATGGAGGAAGCCTGCATGAAACTTTACAATAAATTAATAAGTAGTAAGACTGGAGCAGGAAGTTGTCTACCTGGTCTACAGGAATGCTTCCTAGTCACAAAATTTCTAATTGTTCTGCTGTGGACATACTGTAACCATTTAGCAGACTTGAAACAGAGTGCATTTGATAGTTGTCATGACCCATATAACACTTTTAGATGGCTATCTTAAATATATTTATTTAATTATAAAACAAATCTCAAAGGAGCACTGTTCAGGAAATGAGCACCACAAACAACAAACTCACTGATAAAATTTTAATAAATTAAATCCAAAATGAACCAGTGCTAAGTGCTTTCATCCAAGTAGTGGATGCTCTGATGAAGTTCACTATTTGGACAAAAGTGCTTAGCACAGATGTATTTTGGATTTAATTCATTAACATTTTATCAGTGAGTTCTCTTGTGGTGCTCCTTTCCTAAACAATGCTCCTTTGATTTTTTTTTGTTGTTTTTAGTATTTTATACAAAGATTGGTGTTGTTTTCTTGTTATTTACTGTAATTTATTTCCTGGCATAATACTACTGAGCAACAAGATTCCCTTTTTAGTGGAGTCTTAGGAAGAAAAGCTCCGAGGGGAAAAAAGAAAAAATAATAATTACAATTTCAGATGTAAAATGACAGACAGTAATCAGCAACAATAATATCCATATTTGTACAGGTGCATAAGTAGGACATAATTGTGCACTGCCTGTTTTCAGCAGAGAGCATTTTATGAATCATTCAGAAAGGTTGTTTAGTTTCATCAGTTGGTTAAAATAAGGGCAGAGGCAGAAAACACTGCTCTGCTTGATATCTACAGCACTGCAACATGAAATTGTCTGAATAGAAATTCTATTGAAAACGCTTCCTTAGTTCCATATTGATGCCTTCACACCTCCCTCATTGGGGGGGGGGGGGTGAACACAAATTTCTGAAAGTAAACTGGCTAACATTCTGGATACCACCTTCCTGATGGCACAAGCTAATGCAGTCCCATATTCAAGGTACAAAACAGCTTGTTTTGCACGTGTGTGTGTGTGTGTGTGTGTGTGTGTGTGGGTGTGTGTGGGTGTGTGTGTGTGTGTATTTATATGTGCATGCAAATACTTACTGAAAATTGCTTAACTGATGTATAATAGTGATACCTTCATACTTCTGTACTTTCTGAGATGCAATACTTACCACTTTGATGGTTTTCCAATTATTTATTTGGTTGTTAAAAACACCAAGACTCATTGACTCTGAAACCACACTGCCAGCTGTCAGACTTCAAAACAAAAGAACACATTCTCCAGGGGTCTCAGAATCCAAATTTGAAAAAGAATATATAAGAGGTGTAACCCCAAGCATAGAGTAAGTGCAGAGATTTTGTCCACATAGAATTCACTATTTGTATTTGTATTTGTTGTTGTAGTGTCCTTAACTTATTATTATATAACATGGACTGTGTACTATACTACGTGCTGTATAAGGTAAGACAATGGTTTATTTATTTATTTAACATTTGTTAACCAGGAAAGTCTGACTAGGATAAAGTCTATTTTCAGCAGAGTCCTGGGAAGAAATGCTCCAGATGCATGTCTTAGGAATGTGGGAGGAAACTGGAGTACCCAGAATTCATGGATGACATACAGACTCTGCACAGAAAGCAGCCCAGCCAAGAATTGAACTAGAGAACCTCTTGCTGTGAGGTGACAATGTTAAGCACTGCACCTCTGTGCTGCCCAGTTCTTGTAAGAGTGATCATTATTGAGTATTGACAGAGCTTTCCTCTGATTTATCATTATTGATTATTGTAATCCTTTTCACTTTAGTTCTCATTCAATCAATGTTAACAGTTTGGTTATTACCAACTGCTGTTACTTATCCAGGCTATCGTTGAAAGTTATGTTACTGTTCTTTGCACATTTCTTATTATTACTACCAAATTAATTCACATTGCACTTCTGATTACTAATTGTATAGTTAAATCAGTGTCAGTCAGAGCCATCTCTGATTGTGATGCACCTGTGTTCTGTCGTTAGCATTTCTACATAGCAAGCTCAGCGGCATCCATGCCATCCTTGCAGTGACATATCTGATGCCTGATCAGTAATCCACCCCAAACAAATACAGTCTATTAGGGACTGATACCTTGTTTGACAACTCCCACTCCTTCAAACATAATATTGCATCAATAGTCAGGAAATTCATCTATGCAACACAACTTATATCCAAAGACATCTCATCCTGGACAATAGAAGTTGTCATCCCACTGCATTAAGCTCTGATTAGACCAGTTATAGACTAAAATGCCCCCTTCAGGATGTATCTATCCAGATACTCCACACAGATAAAAAAGACCTCATAGAGGTTCTTAGCAAAAAAGTTAGTGCAGTAAAGACCCCTGGCTACCAAGACAGTCTTGAAGCCCTGCCTATAAACCCAATCTGTTATAGACTCCTTTATGGAGATCTATGTCTTTCATTCTTTACCATTAAGGGCACAGCCCTCCTTCATTCCACGGATCTCTGTAAGTCAAACAACTCCACAAACACTAGCACTAAGGATTTAAATCTCCATCAACTTATAAATAAAACACACCTGGACAAACAGTTATATAACCCAACATTTACCCCATCTCTGCAACAAATTTCCCTGCATGTAAAACAGAGTGACTCCCTTGCATCTTTCAAGACAAATCACAATGATCAGAGGAGCGTCTGCAAATCCATTCCTCGCCCAGCCTGATTTGCCATTCTAGTACATCATGACGGTGAGTATTCGCAAGGTACAAATGAACTGTCAGCCTATGTGCCTTGTGATTCCTATTGAGCCATTCATAAAGGCAACATAACTGAGTTTTATTGCACTTTTGATTATTGTTGTTTGAATTTGTTGTAGTTCTTTTGTTGTCTTTATTCATAGCACTTCTGAACCATTGACAGCTGCTATTATTCCTAATAGTCCGGTTTCATATTAGTTTATCACTTTTTAGTTCAACTTGTCATTGTTACTGCTTTTACCCATCTTTTGGAAGATTATCCATTGATAGGCCTAACTTTGCTATGTACGTAGTCTTACAGGCTCCATATTATAGTTCCAAGATCAATAATTATGAGTCCTGTAATTATTAAAATAGACATTAAACTAAAGGAGAATATCAAATGCTGATAATTACTGTTATTAAAACTTGTACAAGACCTCTGAGCAACCAAATGTCCAGCAAAAATAAATAAACATTGAAAACACTGGAAAAGGTGTTGTAGGAAACAGAGATCACCACAAAATAAATGTAAAAATAAATTTATTAAAAAACAACAATGATTAAGTCCTTTCATCCTTGCAGTAACAAGACTTCATCAGAACCATGCTGACTAGTACCCCTCCCATATTTAAATAAAAAAAAAAATCGAGTCGTGTGATCCAGAAAAAAATATTAAATAAGTTATGTCAAGTCATTCCACTGAATTAACCTTTGGGGTCCTAATAGAAAACATTTTCATGGCAGACTTATAAAACAACAATACTGAAAAAGGTAAAAGATGAAACATACTTAACACTAAAGCACTTTTTTTGAGCAAACTAAATATTGAAATACCCTTGTTTAAACCAGGAATCTTTGTAGAATTCATCCTGATTTGCCAGATTAACACCATATGTTCAAGATGAATTTTCCAGTCCTCCCCCCATAAATGGCTATCTGTTACAACACCAAAACTAAAAATAAATTCCGCATTATACATGCTTTGAGACATCTAGCCAAGGCACTATGTGACAGATGTAGTTATACATTGGCACTGGAGCGTAGACTCTCACATACGGACAAAGTAAGTAACAAAAAGGTTGTCAGCGATTCACACTCATCACTACACTTGCAAAGGAGAAAACACATAGACCCACATATGCAGAGGTGCTCACGTATAAGTTACCCAAACCTCAAAGGCCTCTCAGGTGCAGTCCTCAGATAGTCCACATGCACACAAACAAGACAATTCTAATCACAACACATAAAGCCACATCTCATTGTGTCTCAACTACCAAGCCCATAAGGTGAAACACTACAACGCAATATTGTGGTCATAGGAGACTTTGTTGTGAGACACACTGATGTCCCTCTTACCAGTCTGGATAAATAGAAGGTTACAGTTAATTGTTTTACAGGAGGCAGGATCTATCAGATCATGCAAGCACTTAGTTCACTTACCCCTATGTGCCAGTATGACTCAGTCATAGTCCATGTGGGCATGAGTGACCTGAGATGTACCTCCTTAGACTATAGGAAGAGAGACATTATTGAGCTCTCAGAATATGTATCCCAGGTGGTATGAGCCTAGAATTCTGCAGTATTCTACCATCTCCAGGGATGATGCCACAATACCAACAGAAAATGATCAACTTCAACAATTGGTTTAGCTACTGGTGTCATTCCAATAGGGTCCAGTATTTGTCAACCACTTCAACAATTGGTTTAGCTACTGGTGTCATTCCAAGGGGGTCCAGTACTTGTCAGCCTGGGAGGACATGGTTGATAGGCCACATTGCTTTGCCAAGGATGGTCTTCACCTGTCACTGCTAGGCTTTTGGATATTGGTCAAAGGATTATCTACCCATATATTGCCTTTTTTAGGAATTGCCTATCCGGCAAATATTCCAACATAATAAAAGCTACTCAGGACATGCTAAAGGTGTTACTGTTCAATGCTAGGAGTCTCAGCAAGAAACTGCACTCCCTGGAAGTTCTCCTTTCCCTTGAGAATGCTGACGTCTGTGCATTTACTGAAACATAGCTCAAAGTCACAGAAAGTAATCCAGCAGTACATGGCTATAATGCCTTTCATACATTCCGACCACTGGCTGAACATGAAAGAGCAAAAGGTGGAGGTATATCTATCTACACAAGAATAAACTTACATCAAGGCTGGTCAAACAACATAACATGCTTGAACTACGCTGTGTCCAACTAACCATAAGAAAAATCTACCTCTATATTCTTGCTAGCTACAAGTCCCCACCATGACCCAGGATACCCATACGTCATACCTGAAGTTACTAGAATCACTCACCATTCAGCCCAATGCCATACTCATGGGCAATTTTAACTATCCCTTCATTAATTGGGGAGGCATACATGACCACTAATATGTAAGCTCAAAGATTTCTTCACATTGTAAATTCAAATGCCCTGGAGCAGCTAGTCTGCACTCACACTACTGGAACAAATATTCTAGATCTGGTACTCACAAATATGGAAGAGGGCTCCCCCCACCCAATGTGATGTCCTCAATGGTAAGATCAGATCACAAAGTGCTCTCCCTTAACATAAAGGTAAAAGTAGTCCCCCATCTAACCCCAAAAGCTTAAGAAGTTGTCTATGGTAAATTACCATATGAAAGCTAAATTACCTAATGAAAGCATAGGTAGTTTCAAAGTTCCCCTAAATCCAGAAAACACAGAAACCTACACAGAGACATACACAAAAGCCCTGTATGACCATATAAACAACTGCATAGAAACAGCAATACCAGACCAAAATAAACCCAGGTCCAACCTATAAAAACAAGCCACTCTTGTGGACCCCTGGTATTAATAGGTAGTACAACAAAAGAAAGAAATTCATGTTAAGAAGTAAGAGGGAATGTACACAACAGAGCAAAAAATCCCTTATTAGTCTAAACAACTGAACCAGGGAACTAGTCAAGTCTCTGAAAGGATACTTTGAGGTAAAAATAGCCTTCAAAGCTAAGGATAACCATAAGGCATTTTTATTTATTTTTTTTTATTTTTTATTTTATTTTACATTTGTTGACCGGGAGGATCCGACTGGATACATGTCCATTTTCAGCGGAGGCCCGGGGAGAAAAGCTCCAAACATAGGTACAAAAACAATTTGAATAACAGTGAAATATTATTTTACATTCAAAGTTAGAACATATGTTGTTCAATTATAATTTATTTAAAAAGGGAGAGGATTTAGGATAGTAGGGAGAAGTAGGAGAGTCAGGTGTAATGACTGTTAGTATAGCCGAAGGTTAACTACCCCGGATTTAGGCAGTGACAATTTCGTATTGTACCCAGATGTGTTTTTAGCTTAGCTTTGAATTGACTTAATGTAGACATAGATATAATATCATGGGGAAGTTTGTTCCAAATTTTACCTTCAGCATTGTTGAGAAGGGAGTCACCAGCAGAGTTATTAGTTTTGAATGTTTGGATTAGGAGACGGTTGGATGACCTCAATGGACGAGGATTGTTGCATAGAGGAAGCAGCATTTTGAGGGAAGGAGCATATTCAGGGTTATATATAATTTTGTGTATAAGGACTAGTAGGTTGAAAGAAATAAGGGTAGGAAGCTCAGACCAGTTAAGCTTGGCTAAGTTGGTACAATGATGGGTCCTATATGGTGACCCAGTGACAAACCTAGCAATATGATTGTAGCAGTTAGAGAGTTTGTTCATGACAGTTTTGCTTATGTTATGAAGTAAGGGGGACGAGTACAGGAGTGATGAGAGAAGGTGAGTCTGGGCAATGGCCATTTTAGCTTGAGGGGTCAAGAAGCTATTTATTCTATATAAGGAGCCTAGTTTCTTATTAATGGTCTTGATCATTTGGTTTATATGTATATCATATTTTAGTTTGTTGTCTATGGTTACCCCTAGTAATTTTGTTGAGAGATCTGGAGAAATTATGGTCCCATCCTTGGCTTGGATAGTAAAATTAAAGGGGCAAGACTTATTTGTTGGAAGAAACAACAACATTTTAGTTTTTTTAGGATTCAAAATCAGGCGCCGATTGGAGAGCCAGTGTTCTATTTTGCTGAAAGTGGACTGGGTTATCACTTGTAGATCTGAGGGAGTTGTACCAGAGCAAATTAACGTAGAATCATCTGCATATTGTATGCAACTAGCATTAGGAATAACTGTATGGAGATCATTGATAAAGATGGAAAATAATAGCGGCCCTAAAATAGATCCTTGCGGGACTCCCAATGTATTGGGTAGTAAGTTAGAGAGTTTGGTCTGCCATAAAACTGCTTGTTTTCTACCTGATAGGTAGGAAACAAACCATTGTACAGCAGTATTGTCAAGGCCGAATGAGGGCAATGAATTAACTAGAAGTTTATGATCCACCATATCGAAGGCCTTCGACAGATCCAGAAATAATGCAGATGAGATTTTATTATTATTACGATGGGAGTTTATGGTGTTTGAGAAGACAAGGAGGGCTGAGGTAGTGCTATGGAGGGGTCTGAAACCATGTTGGTTATCAGTCAGTAGATGGTTGACAGTTAGGTGTTGCATGAACTGTTTCTGAACACATTTTTCCATTATTTTTGCTAGAGGGGAAAGTATGGATATGGGCCTATAGTTTGAGAGATCAGTGGAAGTGCCTCCCTTGTGGAGAGGAATTACATATGATATCTTCCAGATCTCGGGAATTTTGGCCTCTGCTAAGGAACGGTTGATGAGGATTGACACTGGATAAGCAATTACTTCAGCTGTTTTTTGCAAATATTCAGCTGGGAGTTGGTCAGCAGAGAGTGTTGAGGGTTTTAGTTTTTTAATTAATCTACAAATAAATGAGGTTGGTACAGGTTGAAAGGTAAGTAGGGGAATATTATTGGGTGTTCGAGAGTCAAAGGTGTGAGGGCTGGGTGGTAATTGATTAGATAGAGTTTGAATTGTCTCAGTAAAGAAGTGGTTAAAGCTATTGGAGACATCGACAGAGGTTTTATCAATGAGTGTGGCAGGGACAGGGGTAGTAGTACACCCAGGGTGAAGAAGTTGATTTAGTCCAGCCCAGAATTTTTGTGGGCAGTTTTGGTGGTCAGTTTGCAATTTACAATAGTATTGTCTTTTATCAAGTAATATTTGCCTTTTGGTTTCATTCCTAAGTTGTCTGTATTTAATTTGGTCCAGAGGGAGTTTAGTAGTACGCCAGGCAGACCACGCTTTATTTCTGAGATTAATTTTCTGCCTTGTTTCTTTTGTTAGCCAAGGAACATCTACAGTTTTGGTTTTCTTTGAGCGAATGGGAGCATGAGAATCAAGAATTTCTAGGAATTTTTTGTTAAAGTATAGCACTGCTTCATCTAGGGGTAGATATTTTAGTATTGTCCAGTTACAAGAGGAAAGTTCTAGTTGTAGTTTAGATAAGTCAAGTTTCTTTTATTTCTAACAGCTCTGTGTGTGGGTTGCTTAGGAATGATTAACTTATGCTTAATGATGTACGTAAGATGGTGGTCACTTAAACTATCGGGCAGAGTACCGGATGTATAATGGTCAGGGTGACTATTTATTAGCACCCAGTCAAGTAAACTGTCTTTCTGTTTAGATTTCCCTAGCCTGGTGGGGGTATTAATAATTTGCTTGAAAGAGTAGAGGTTAATGTGTGTAGTGGGAGCTGAGGGGGCACAGGTATTCCAGTCTATGTTGAAGTCTCCAAGAACTAAGGTTTCTTGAGGGAAATGAGTAGAAATCCAGTAAAGGGTAGATTCGAGGGTTTCTATATTATTTCCTGGAGGAATATACATGCAAATAATATAGATAAATTTATTGCTGTTAATTTGGAGCTTGGAGATTAGTATTTCTGCATTGTTAAATTGAGGTGGTTGCATAACGTCAGTAGACACAATTAGATCAGCTTTATAGAGTATGGCAACCCCTCCTCCTTTCTTAGGGACTCGGTCTCTCCGATGAATATTGTAACCTGGGATTAATATTTCATTGGCGGTAGTTGTGGGTTTTAACCAGGTTTCAGTTAGACACAAGATGTCTGGGGAAAGGTCTAATAGAACTGTGTGAAGTTCATGTACCTTGTTGTTTATGCTTCTGATGTTTTCAGTTATAGGTTCATAGGTGTTTACTAGGCTAATGACCACAAGGGCCTTTTTAATCCTAGCCATGCATACCAAATCTCTGACAAGTTCTGATACCCTTGATAAGTGTAAGCATGGGCCTGAAAGATGAACCATTTACAGGTTACCGGTTTGCATTAGAGACATGGGTGCCAAACCAGGGATAAATTTCCAGTTTCCCATCCAAATGTCCAAGTTGCGTTGCACTTGAATTGGGTTAGGGAGGAACTCTGCTTCACATGAATCTGGAGCCTGTTCCATAGATGGGGCTGTCTCTGGGATACATACCTATCTCTCCAGCAGGTCCTATTTATATCACAGGCAAGGTTCAAGTCTTTAGAACAGTTAATTCTGCTAATGTTTGTTTTGTGGATATGCAGGAGGTCCATCAGAGTGGATTCTGACAATGCCCTGTATTCCAGGCATAGATCTCCTTTCAAAAGCCTGTAGGAGACAGAATACAGGGATAGGGCCTTGAGGCAGTCTGCATAGAACATATTACTTATGCCCTGTATTTTTTTAGTGAGGAATCTCTGTGGATGCTCCAGTTGTTGAATATGTCTGGTTAGGTACATACCAAAGGGAGCATTGTACTCAATGATAGTTCTGATGAATGTCGAATACAGTGGAACAATGACTTCCTTGGACTTAGATGCCATAACTTTGTTTATAAGTTGCTCAACATAGAATGATTTCCTCACCACTGTAGACATGTGATATCCACAATCTTAAGGGCAACACTCAAAATGTGAAGAATTAGTTGTAGATGGCATCACTATACTCAACCAGAAGATAGAGCAAATCCAACTGACAAATTCATCTCAAATTTCACCTCCCTGTCACCCCCTGTTCTCCCCAAAGAAATACCCTCTGCCATTCCACTGCCAGTTACCACCAAAGAACAGGTTACCACTGCACTCTCTAAAGTTAAAAACACAGCTTTGGTGGAGTTGATGATATACCAGGTTGCCTCATAAACAGTTTAAATCAGGACTTATCAGGCCCATTAGGATCTCTATGTAACCACATTCTCTGGACTGGCTTTGTCACAATTAAATGGAGGACAGCAACAGTCATCTCTGCATGAAGGGAGACCACCTACTGACCTGGAAAATTATAGACCCATAAGTTTGACAAGTCTTATATGTAAGCCCATAGAAAGAATAACAATGGACCTGATAAATCATGACATAGGAAACCTACAAACACTAGACCCGACCTAATTTGGCTTTGTCAAGGGAAGGTCACACCTACTGAATCTGGTGGATTTCTTTGAGAAAGTCACTAAGGCCATGGATGAGGCTAAAACAGTACATATTGCCTACCTCAACCTGAACAAGACATTTGACATAATTCCCCACTCTAGCATTATTCAAAAAAAACTCACAAAGCTAGTCATAAATCCCTATGTCACCAGATGGATAGCCAGTTGACTCATAGACAAGCACATGTGGTTATAGTGGGTGAATCCAGATCCAGCAAGAGGCCACTTACTAGTGGTGTGCCACAGGGCTCAGTGTGGAGACCATTTCTGTTAGGAATATACTTCTCTGAAGTCAAGGCTAATGTGGAAGGCCTCTAGATGACAACGTTTGCTAATGACTGCAAGCTGGGGGCAATCACCGAATCTCCCAGCAATGTATATAGGAGGCGGGTCTAGATCATACAAATGACTGGTGCCTGAACCATGGCCTAAAACTAAATTCAAAAACATGGATTATCATACCTTTTGGAAAGCCAAATTCCCCTGTTAATTACAACATCAATAGCACAGTAGCTGGAACTTTGACCACCATGTGTCCACAGTGGTGATGAACTCCTATGTGGCACAACTTATAAGTAAAGGTATGGCTTCCAGGTCCAAGGAAATTATAGCTGCACTGTACTCAGCCCTCATTAGACAAATAATTGAGTACAATGTGTTACTTGGCACGTACTTTACTAGGCACTTACAGCAGCTGGAGTGGTCTCAGAGGTTAGTCACAAAGAAAACGCAGGATGTAAACAACACATCCTATGCAGATAGACTAAAAGCCCTATCCCTTTACTCTGCCTCCTACCAAAAATTAAGCGGTGAAATCCAACTTTGATGGAGCTGATAGACATACACAAGTAAAACATTACAAGGGTCACCTGATCCATGGGTCTAAATTTAGTCAGTGACTCAAACAAAACATGCTGGAGACAAATGTGTGTCTCAGAGATTGCCTCTTCTTTGGAACAGGATTCCTGTTCACATTGAGCAGAGCCTTTCTCTGGCCCTTCAAATGCAGTTTTGATCAATGGATGGGGAACTGCAAATTCACACCTGAGGTAGTGCCTAAGTCGCTTATGGACAGGGGCAATCTGCAAAATACTCAATGCACAGGCACAAATCCATGCATATTGGCTAGGCTTGTAAGGGCTGTTAAGCTGTTAGCCTAGTAATCTCTTAAGAACCTCTGAAACTATCTCTCTTGGTTACACTGTACATATGCTGATAAATCCCTTTATTTAGGGTATGCTCGTTTTTCCTATGCAAAATGCCTCATATGAATCACAGTACATAAGGTAAACTACACAGGCTGAGTTGCAGTTAAACTAACCAGGAATCCTCTTTTAATTTTCTGCATGATGTCCCTTTTCTCTGAGGTGTTAATGTATTTACACTGAGAACATATGTCACTAGTTCATAGAATTTTCCACAAATCAAACCTCAAGGGGTACTCTAGTCTCTTTTTTATTGTTGGACTTCCTTTTCATAGGTTCATAGGTTCATAGGTTGATACTAGGCTATCTGCCCTAGGGCATTTATAAGCCTAGCCAGAGTGTGTTTGTCTTTCGCCACCCTTTTAGATTTGTAGACTGTGCCTTTGAATATAGCCCCTTTATGGCTAGTTTATTGTGCCTCTGTCTAGCAGGGACCCAGAAGAGATCCCGGGGTATACTTATGATCTCCCATCCACTCGTCAAGATTTCTCTTGAAGAGGGTCAGTGAGGGGCTCTGCCTAACCTGGACTGGGATTTTGTTCCAGAGTGAAGGGAGTCTCTGGGATATGAATCTGTCCCTCCAGCGTGTCCTATTTATTTCTGTGCTGAGGTTTACGTCTCTGGAGCATGTAGCTCTAAGGGATTTGGATTTCTTGAGGTGGAGCATGTCCATTAGTTCTGGGTTGTACATGGCTTTATATGTCAGGCACAGATCGCCTCTGAGTAGGCGGTAAGCAACTGAGTAGAGCTGGAGTTTGTTTAGCCTAACTGCATAGGGCATCTGTTTGAGTCCCTTGATCCTCTTGGTTAGGTACTTTTGGGGTCTTTCCAGTTGCTGCAGGTGTCGGGTAAGGTACATCCCAAAGGGGGCATTGTATTCAATTATGGGCCTGATGAGTGATGAATAGAGTGGCACAAAGACCTCTCTTGATCTAGATGTGAAATCTTTTGTGATGAGGTGGCCTATATAGAAGATCTTTCTAACCACTTTGGCAACGTGATTGTCAAAGGAGAGATTACTATCTACTTGGGTCCCCAAATCCCTAATTACTTCCTCCGAACTTAATGGATTACCTCCTGTGTGGTAGTCTGTGGGCACTTTGTTTTTCCCAAAGGGGATGACTATGCATTTTTTAGCATTTAGTTTCAGCCCATGGCTTTGGCACCAGTTATCTGTCTCTATGAGACCCTTTTGGAGGATGCTTGTGTCAGCCGGAGAGTCAATTATGGCACCCAGTTTGCAGTCATCTGCAAACTTGGTCAGCCATAGTCCTCCCGTGTTTGCCTGTACCTCAGAGAAATAAATACCGAACAAGAGAGGTCCCAGGACTGAAACTTGTGGAATGCGACTTGTGACTGGTTTAGAGTCTGACAAGGCACCTGCAATTCTGACCATGTGGGTTCTATCCCTCAGCCAGTTCACAACCCATCTTGTGACATAGGGGTTGATATTTAAGCTAGTGAGTTTATTTATGATTCCTGAGTGGGGTATTGTGTCGAAGGCTTTTGCGAGGTCCATGTAGGCTGTGTGGACTAGTAACTGTTTCAAAGAAGTCGACCAGGTTCAAGAGGCAAGATCAGCCTTTAACAAAGCCGAATTGGGTAGGATCCAGTGTCTGAAGGTTTCCAATGTCATTGTTTATGAATTTCATGATGATACGCTCCATAGATTTGCAGACCAGGCTAGTCAGGCTTATAGGGCGATAGTTTCTGGGGTCTGTTGTGGCACCTCCCTTGTGGAGCGGGACCACCGTTGCTGTGCGCCATTCCTTGGGTACATATCCTGTGGTAAGGCTGAGCTTGAACAGTGACTTAATGTGTGGGTTAAGTTCATCTTGTAGCTCGTGTAAGACGCAGCCCGGGACACCATCCGGTCCCATTGATGCTGTGTTTTTTGCTTTGGAGAGGGCAGCTCTCACCTGTTCATCTGTGAGTCTGGGAGGCTACACTCTGTCGGGATGGAGAGTTGCTCTTTAGGGGGGATGGGGGGGGATTTGCACTGAACCTGTCTGCCAGGATGTTGGCTATGTCTGCGGGTTCAGTGTATTTTTTGTCATTTTGCACTAACTCGGAGCATATCTGGGAGTTGCCGCCCAGGTTCCTGACATAACTAAAGAAGGTCTTGTGATTGTCCTTAGTATCTTGTGCAATTTCTCTTTCGAAGCTAGCCTTAGATGATTTTATGAGGGATTGTAGCTTCTTGCTAGTACTGATTAGAGATGCCTTCCCTTTTTGGGATTTTGTGTAGTAGCTTCCTCCTTTTGTTGTATAGCTTATTTATGGCTGGGGTCCACCAGACAGATCTCCTGCCTTTGGAGGAGTGAGTCTTGGTTTTATTTGGGATAGCATGATCCATACATTCCTGTAGGTGTACATAGAATGCATTTGTGAAGGATTCTGTGGTTTGAGCCGTGTTTTCCACTGGCCCAGGGGCTTTGAAGGATACCACCTCGGTTTTGAGAAGTGTGAAGTTTGCTTTTGAGAAGTTTTTCACCATGGTTACCTTGGCTGGGGGTGGGGATGGGATATGGATGTCCAGTGAGATTAATTTGTGGTCTGACCTTACCAGTGAGGGGTATACCTCTGGTGTGGTACATAGAGTCCCTATGTTTGTGATGACCAGGTCCAATATGTTTTCCCCTCTTGTGGGGGTGGTGACCAGTTGTTCCATAGCATTTGAGTTTATAAATTCTAAGAACCATTGGGCGAGGGTGTGTGGGCTTGAGTAGTTTACCCAGTCAATGTTTGGGTAGTTGAAGTCACCCAATATAATGGTGTTTGGAGAGACCTTCATGTTCTCCAGTGTTCTCAGGAAGGCCAAATGGGGTTCCTGAGTTTGCGAGGGTGGTCTGTAGCAGGCTATAAACTGAAAGGCAGTTTTGCCCACTGTTAGTTGCACATGGATGGTTTCCATTGCTTCGTGCAGTAATTCTAACCTGGAGGTGTGGGTATTTTTGATGTATATGGATACTCCCCCTCCTTTTGTGGCTCGGTCCGAGTTTTGTGGCTGAAAAGCATGGTATGAAGTGTAACCTGGTAGTGCTCGGGTGCTTTCGGGAGCCTTGAACCAGGTTTCTGTTACTGCACAGACATCGATGTTCTCCATACTGAGGAGAGTCTCGAGTGTGTGCATTTTGAGGTTTAGACTTCTGGCGTTGAGCAGCATTACCCTTAGTTTCTTTTTCCTTGTATTGTCTATGGAGGTGGGTTTGCCTTTTGAGCCTTGCCTAAAAAAGGCACTATGGGGGTGGCAAGAGCCTTAGCCAGTATTCAAAAACCTAGGGGTGACAGGTGCAAGCCATCCCTAGCGAAGCAACGTGGCTTGTCGAGCATGTCATCCCAGGCTGACAGACACTGGATCCCCTTTGAATGACACCAATACTTTAGCCAATTGCTAAAGCTTATCATTTTGTCTTTATACTGTGGCATCATTCTTGGTGAGGGTAAGATGCTACTGAAGGTCAGGGTCATACCAGCCTGGTCTACATGATCAGAGAGCTCCTCTATGTCTCTTTTCATGTAGTCCAGGGAGGTATGTCTCAGATCATTCACACCAGCATAAACAATGACAGAGTCATATTTGTACTTGCTTTGGCGCAGTTTTTGCGCTTGTTCCAACTCAGCAAAGCTCCTCGTGGTCCTGCAGAGTGGTGCTAGCAGCAGAGAGATGAAAAAGAGTGACTGCTACCTGATTTTAAGTACCTTTTACTGCCTTTACCTTTGCGACTGTTTATTCTCGCCGAAAAGTGAGTAAAAACTGCTCTTTTGTTAGAATTAAGCTGGTTTTCTGCATTTATTTAATACCTGCACTTTAAAGTTTGTCTTTTTGTTGATTTAACTGTTGAGGCTGCTCACTCAAGTTCGCTAGCCTGTGTAAAGTATTTACTGTGCATTTTCTGCTGCCTGTTTAAAAAGAAAAGAAAAACCAAAAAAAAAATCCTTGTTTTCCCACCTTTCCTGAGCTAGAATAGTCCCTCATACAGGTATTGCTGTAGTCTGGACTTTAGAATAGTCTCTGTGTTGCCCATATCCTTACTTGGATAGAAGGAAGCTTCTTTGTTCACCAGTGGGAGTGGGGAGCTTTGAGCAGCCTATCTGTCCCTGGAGGAGTGATCTCAGCACAGAATCTTGTTGTTTATTGGCCATTTTGGGCTAATTCCTAGCTCTTTCAAGTCCCCTGTTTAAAAAGCCACTTTGGTGGGTTTTTGCACTTGTTCCGACTCAGCAAAGCTTCTCGTTGTCCTGCAGAGTGGTGCTAGCAGCAGAGAGATGAAAAAGTGTGACTGCTACCTGATTTTAAGTACCTTTTACTGCCTTTACCTTTGCAACTGTCTATTCTCACCGAAAAGCAAGTAAAAACTGCTCTTTTGTTAGAATTAAGCTGGTTTTCTGCATTTATTTAATACCTGCACTTTAAAGTTTGTCTTTTTGTTGATTTAACTGTTGAGGCTGCTCACTCAAGTGTGCTAGCCTGTGTAAAGTATTTACTGTGCATTTTTTGTCTGTTTAAAAAAAAAAGAAAAGAAAAAAACAAAAAAATATCCTTGCTTTCCCACCTTTCCTGAGCTATAATAGTCCCTAATACAGGTGTTGCTGCATTTTGGACATTAGAATAGTTCCTGTGTTGCCCATATCCTTACTTGGATAGAAGGAAGCTTCTTTGTTCACCAGTGGGAGTGGGGAGCTTTGAGCAGCCTATCTATCCCTGGAGGAGTGATCTCAGCACAGAATCTTGTTGTTTATTTGCCATTTTGGGCTAATTCCTAGCTCTTTCAAGTCCCCTGTTTAAAAACCCACTTTGGCGTTGTTTTTGCACTTGTTCTGACTCAGCAAAGCTCCTCGTGGTCCTGCAAAGTGGTGCTAGCAGCAGAGAGACGAAAAAGAGTGACTGCTACCTGATTTTAAATACCTTTTACTGCCTTTACCTTTGCAACTGTCTATTCTCGCCGAAAAGTGAGTAAAAACTGCTCTTTTGTTAGAATTAAGCTGGTTTTCTGCATTTATTTAATACCTGCACTTTAAAGTTTGTCTTTTTGTTGATTTAACTGTTGAGGCTGCTCACTCAAGTGCGCTAGCCTGTGTAAAGTATTTACTGTGCATTTTCTGTTGCCTGTTAAAAAAAAAAAAGAAAAAAAAAATATCCTTGCTTTACCGCCTTTCCTGAGCTAGAATAGTCCCTAATACAGGTGTTGCTGTATTTTGTACATTAGAATAGTTCCTGTGTTGCCCATATCCTTACTTGGATAGAAGGAAGCTTCTTTGTTCACCAGTGGGAGTGGGGAGCTTTGAGCAGCCTATCTGTCCCTGGAGGAGTGATCTCAGCACAGAATCTTGTTGTTTATTGGCCATTTTGGGCTAATTCCTAGCTCTTTCAAGTCCCCTGTTTAAAAACCCACTTTGGCGCATTTTTTGCGCTTGTTCCAACTCAGCAAAGCTCCTCGTGGTCCTGCAGAGTGGTGCTAGCAGCAGAGAGACGAAAAAGAGTGACTGCTACCTGATTTTAAGTACCTTTTACTGCCTTTACCTTTGCAACTGTCTGTTCTCGCCGAAAAGTGAGTAAAAACTGCTCTTTTGTTAGAATTAAGCTGGTTTTCTGCATTTATTTAATACCTGCACTTTAAAGTTTGTCATTTTGTTGATTTAATTGTTGAGGTTGCTCACTCAAGTGCGCTAGCCTGTGTAAAGTATTTACTGTGCATTTTCTGTTGCCTGTTAAAAAAAAAGAAAAAAAAATCCTTGTTTTCTTGCCTTTCCTGAGCTAGAATAGTCCCTAATACAGGTATTGCTGTATTCTGGACTTTAGAATAGTTCCTGTGTTGCCCATATCCTTACTTGGATAGAAGGAAGCTTCTTTGTTCACCAGTGGGAGTGGGGAGCTTTGAGCAGCCTATCTGTCCCTGGAGGAGTGATCTCAGCACAGAATCTTGTTGTTTATTGGCTGTTTTGGGCTAATTCCTAGCTCTTTCAAGTCCCCTGTTTAAAAACCCACTTTGGCGCATTTTTTGCGCTTGTTCCAACTCAGCAAAGCTCCTCGTGGTCCTGCAGAGTGGTGCTAGCAGCAGAGAGATGAAAAAGAGTGACTGCTACCTGATTTTAAGTACCTTTTACTGCCTTTACCTTTGTGACTGTCTATTCTTGCCGAAAAGCGAGTAAAAACTGCTCTTTTGTTAGAATTAAGCTGGTTTTCTGCATTTATTTAATACCTGCACTTTAAAGTTTGTCTTTTTGTTGATTTAACTGTTGAGGCTGCTCACTCAAGTGCGCTAGCCTGTGTAAAGTATTTACTGTGCATGAGCTAGAATAGTCCCTAATACAGGTATTGCTGTATTCTGGACTTTAGAATAGTTCCTGCGTTGCCCATATCCTTACTTGGATAGAAGGAAGCTTCTTTGTTCACCAGTGTGAGTGGGGAGCTTTGAGCAGCCTATCTGTCCCTGGAGGAGTGATCTCAGCACAGAATCTTGTTGTTTATTGGCTGTTTTGGGCTAATTACTAGCTCTTTCAAGTACCCTGTTTAAAAACCCACTTTAGTGCAGCTTTGCGCGATTGTGCGCATAATGCGGCATCGCCTAAACAGGTTTAAACTATTACCGGCTCCACAGAGTCTGCTCTTCACTTTTTCCCTTGGAACTGATCTGTATCTTAAAGGAAGCACTCTGTTTTCACTTTATAGCCTTTCAATTGCACTTGGAAGAAATTTCAAAGCACTAAAACCTCTCTTATACTCTTCTAAACACTTAACTGATCCTCCTAGATCAGTCAATAGTAGTAATCATAAATATCCTGACATGTCCAAAGGTCAGTTTCATGTGTACTCTCCAGTCCAGCTGGTGAATATGGGAATCTTAAGGCAATGTTACAACTGCCTTATGTACACAGACAACCCTCTTATCCTACCAACAAACTCAAATATATTTGAGAGATGCAACTATATTGCCAGACTGGAGGCTGAGCTCACTTGACCCATGACTGGCACAGTCAATCAGGAGAAGAAGGTAACAACACACACCACAAATCCAGTCTCACATAGACCTATAGCAACAACAAACCAAACACTTAAACACACAAAAACATACTTGGAGGCTCTAAATAAAAATCTGCCTAAGCAGCAGAGACCTCCAAAGCAGACACCCAAACAACTGCTACCCCACAACAATACCCACGTATCACATAGTCCACAAAGTCAGTGTGCCACACAGTCACAGCCCTTAGGGCTAAACAACACACCTAATACACTTGTAGTAGGGGAATCTATAGTCAGACACACTGATGTCCCACTCACCAGGCTGAACAAGGAGAAGGTCATTGTAAGCTGTCTGTTGGGTGCCAGGATCCGCCACATAACACACGCACTCAGGTCACTCCAAAGCAAGTACAAATATGACTCTGTCATTGTTCATGCTGGTGTGAATGACCTTTATACATAATGTTGGGGTTGTCACCCAGTCTTTAAATTCCTCAAGCTGGTCAAACACCTTTCAGTACCTTCAAACAATATCCCTTACAGAACCACAGTCTAGGGAATAATGTTAATATCAAGGCATTGGAATTTTGATTTCTATGGTGTTCAACATTTGTAGGGTTAGCACGGATCTCATAACCTCTGTTGTTCAACTGAATAGTACCTAACCCTACTCTAATAATAGGGCCATATTTTGTCACCCTGTTGAGTAGAATCTCATGTAGAAAACCATTCACCAGATCCATGGGATATTGCCTTTCAGGAAACATCCCCATGAAATTCAGGGCTTCATGCTAAAATATCCCATCATCAGAAATCACCCTTGCCAGTCTAATAAACTGACTTTTGGTCAGCCCTTTCTTTTGGTGGAAGGGATGACAACTTTGAAAGTGTAAAAACAAATTACTAAAGGTGGGTTTACAGAAAATGTTAGAAACAACTGCATTGTTCTTCATCTCACATCAAATTCAGATCCAAAAATGCACTTGTTTTTTTTATCTATGGTGAATTTAAATTTTAAAAAGTTGGGGGCGCTTTCTAGAAAGTTTACAAATTGAGTGAACTGAGGACCTGACCCTTTTCACTAAATAAATACATTGTACAAGTACCTATAGCATAAAGTACACAAATTTAAATAAATTATTCTTAAAAACAAAATTGTGCTCCCACCAACAGATTGCTGCACTAGTAAACATTGGGGCACATACAGACCTTTGGCCATTACTTTATGCTGTTTAAAAAATTCCTCCTCAAAAAAATAATTGCTTTATAAAACAATCTCCATAAATGCACCCATTACTCTGATGTCACAACTGTTGAGTTCCTTAATTTTCTAAAAGTCACCTCTAACCTTTCCATCCCATTTTCATGGAGGATAACGGTAAAAAGGTCTTTCACATGCAGGGTAACAACAAACTGTCTATCTGTGATGTATACTTGCCTTAACTAATCTAGAAAATTCCAAAAGTCTTTCTAAATTTGTTTGTGTTGTAAGAAAACTTTCTTGTCTTGTTCATCAACATTTTAGCAAGAGGTTCAGTTTTGAATCCCCTTGTGACCACTATAGAACTCAAAGGAGGGTCTCCCAGCTCAGAATGAATCTTGGGAAGATTGTCAGAATAAAGGGAGGATTCAACCTTCAATAAAGAACTAAGATTTGCAATATGTCCTCATTGAACACAAGATTGTCCAAAAATAGATCAATCTTTCTGTATGCCACAAAAAATTCATTTTTGCATACAATCTCAAATGTATCAACATCCCCTCTTAGGGCCATCATCCAATCAAAATAGTCAAGGGATTCCATGATAACCAATCTCCCTCCCTTGTCTGGTTTCATAAATCTCAATGTCTTATCCCCTGGCATAGTATGAAGCAGATCTTTCTCTCAGCTTTAGTGAGGTTGAAAAACTTGTTTCTGGACAGAGTCATCAGTTCCCTGCATAAGTCACCCTTGCACAGTTTTCCAAATGAATCAAGAAACAGACTAAGGGGGGATGAAAGTATTGTTCCTTTTAAAATGTTATTGATTGTCATTGAATCATTTGTTGAATTAAGAAACAACTTTAATTTCAAACTTCTAGTGAAATGTTTTAGGTCAATAATAGTGGGGGCAATAGCAGCCTACTTGGCCAGAACAAAAGAAAAACCCTTTAAAAAAGCCTGTGATGTGTAGAATTCACAGGGTAACCAGTACAGTTAAAAATGTTAAAATTCAGATGTTTAGAAACAGTAACTGTACATGATTTATAGCAAACGGTCTCCTCTAAAGGAAATGGCTCACCTTGTTCTGAATGCTGAAGTTCCATTGTTCCAATGACTGGAGAATCGATTCTGTTGTTGGGAGGATCTGTGAACCTCTCTTTTCAGATTTCACTTTGTTGATATCATAAGGTACTGTTGATTTTTAATAAATTTACTTTTACATCAGTTTTGTGGTAGTCACTAAGTGCTTCATACAGTACCTTTTCCAGTGTCTGCTAAGCAATGTTCTTAAAAGTTATTTTTGCAAAGGGGCTAGTTGAAGTGTACCTCCAAAGTTGGGGTGGCACTCCAGAATCTGTTACTTATTTATACTAACTCCAAGACTGACATACCTTGGGGAAAAGGAAATTATACACTAAAGCAAATATACATCAAATCCTAATCCTTTCCAGTTAATAAGGTCACAACCATTGGAGAAGGATCAATACAGTAGGAGGATAGTCACACACAAAAATGGCCAAAACGGAAGTATGAAGAAAACAACAGTGAAGATAAAACAATCAAACTATCAACTCTAAAGGACCACAAAAATTATAAAGATGTTCATTCCACCTTCTCAGCACTTCTGCCAAAGCCACCAACTCAATGAGGTCAATATATCCTGAAGAGAGGACTTTTTATTATAAATCATTTCTTCACAGTGTGCCCTCCAAATATGCCAAAGAGCATACACAAATGCAAAAATCAGTACAGTGTATAGGAAGGTTCCATGCAATACCATAGTCTCCATAAAGAGCATTGAACAAGGACATAGAGAATAACAATGGTAACCCAAAAAAACTGAAGAAAAAAATCCAAAAATCCATCCACTCATGAACAATAAAAAAAAAGTGGTAACCCCAAAAAACTGATGAAAAAAACCCAAATCCATCCATACATGTACAATAAAAGAAAAGGTGTTCATGTGTTTCTGTGCTGCCGCAGTCAGGTCTGTGACACAACCTTTCAGATAAAGGATGATATTTTACCTCAGTCTTTAAAGGCAAATTCTGGAGAAAGCACTTCCTAAAGAAGTCAGACCACTCATCCACTGACTGATAACAGCTGAGATGTTCTGGAATTCCAACTAGTTATCCACAAGTAGCACACTCCCCTCTGGTGCTAGAAGACTGGAAGATTGTGGGTTCTACTCCCATTCCAGGTAACTGGATTGCAGCCACTGACATGCAGCATGACTGAGATGCTGCACCTCTGAGTGTGTCATCCTTCAGATGAGACATTAAACTGACATTCCATCTGCATGAGTTGCTGGTAGCTCAGTTGGATATAAAAGATCCCAACACACCTACTGAAAAGAGAAGGGGAAGTTCTATGATACCCTGACTAAATTTTTCATTATAATAGAAGTACCACCTCAGGCTTACCTTCAAAAGAGTCCACTAGCCTAGCAAAAGTAACCTGATCAACAACGAATAAATAAAATAAATGAGAATATCCTGCAAAACCATTCTCTGCATAATATGCATCATGGAGAGAGTTATACAATAACTTATGGCTGTTTGGGACCGTCTCCAAGAATGGTTTCCAGTGCCTCAAAACAGGCTTCATTTCCTTGCATTCAACAGAGACTAAACACAAAAAGCATTTACCCTGACTCCCAAGGTAAGCATCCCAAAAATAAGTCCGTCTCTGATACAAATACCAGCCCAAAAGGGAGTTGATCTTAAGTTTGAAATGGTGAAGGATATATTTAATAAGAAAATGCCTTTAAAAGACCCCAGGATGTAATAAACCCAAGCCATTCTTGCTGTCTGATGTATAAATAATAAAACACTTCATCGAGTTCAACTTAGATCTCAACCCACTTCATCTGGGTTTAACTTAGATCCCACCCCAAAAAATTAATAAATAAAATACAGGGGATGTCAACTGTGTCTCAAATTTAACTAAAATGTTTAATAAGCAGCCATTAATGTATACCTACTTTCATTTACAAAGTAAATGTTCTCCAAAAATTAACCTTCTATGTGGCTGTATTCGAGAGTTTGGACCAGTGAAATTCCACAAGGGTACTGATCTCCAAAAGGCAGCCCGAGATGTGTAAGCCCTGTCCATTAAATAAATACCTTCCAATTGACCAGTACAACCAAACCTAACACTTTTGTTAAGGTTTTAGGTGTTAACAAATAAGGGGAAATCTTAATGTAGTAAAATATGCATTTACACTCAGAGCAGGACAGTCCTCAGCGAACACAATGAGATCATCTGCATATGCTCAAATATGGTGAACCATCATCCCTTTACACTCAAATAACCATGGTGGTAGGGGATGCTCTTCCTGATCCTTACACACAACAGCCCTCATTACCATCATAAAATGATAACTACTAAGTGGACAGCCCTGTCATATTCTATTTAACATGGGAATCCAATGCCCCTGTCAACCATTGAATACTACTATTGCCTGACTGCCAGCATAAACTAAAGAAATGAACAAACAGAAGACAACTCCAAAACCATAAGCAGATCACATGGAAATTAGTTGTGAGTGGCTCACACAGTCAAATGCCTTGGATATGTCAGTAGAGAACACCAATATCCCTCTGGAAGAAGGAAAAACTTCTGCAATCAGCTCATTAAGATATAACAGCGATTCCTGTATTGTCTGGCCAACATTGCCATAAAAAACAGCCCTCAGTGTGGTATCCATTTTAGCATGAAACAGCAATTACAAGATCTTACAAAAGAGTTCATACTCTGTATTATAGCAGGAATCCCAGTTCTTTAGAAGACAACTATCACACTTCATCTAGATGAAATATATTGCAATTCAAATGATCTTAGGATGCTGTATCTCCTGCTCAAACCATTCATCAAACAAATTAATCAGAAAAGATTGGATCCCTGGCTAAGGGATAAGAAATGCCATCAAGCCCCAGAACACTGTTCACATTAACTAAGGAAGGTACCTTATCCAGTTCAGGCAATGACACTGGTTTACTTAAATCTTCATGGCAGTAATTAGATAAAAAAGGAAGAGGCTAATGGCATGACGTAGTAGGCTTTCCCATACAAAGATGGAAAGTAGTCAGAAAACTACAGACCAAGCAACCTCCTGATAAGACTGAATCACACCATATTTGTCTAACAAACTATCAAAAACATTTTCACTTCTCAAGATTTTTCTAAGTAGGGCAACACTAATTCACCGCTGCCCTTATTTACATGTTGTTAGAACCATATAAGCTGTTTGAGCTGGAGTAAATTGTGATCATATAGATTGCAAAGTGTGTGACCTAAAATCTTACAGCTGGCATCCAAAATGATCAAATAAGAGGAATAAAGCATGTTTGTCGAATAAATCTATAAAAAGATGCCTCAAATCAATGATAACAATTGGCAATCTTTGTCTTAAACTGCAACCATGAATCAGTGGAAGTGAGAGTTAAATGATGACTCCACAGATCTGACTCCACAGCCAGATAGGCAGGGGTGGAAGTCCACCTGGCATTTAGGTGATGCAACTCCTTGCCTTTGGAGGCATAGCATACCTCAACTGTACAGATTTTTGCAGAATGTCCAGATTTTTGCCTCATATTTTTGGTCAGTTTTTCATAAAATTATGGTTTTCTGGCAAATTAGTGGCAGCTCATTAAACACTGAAGTTAAAAAATGATGACAGATGTTTCATATCCTTCAGAAAATACATGCTAATGCAAAATCTGTTATTCTGTCAACTTTCTAAGTTTGTAAGAGCAATATTTAAAAATTTTCCTTATTTTTGGTCCTTTGTCCCACTTTTATTTATGGCTTTGTCCAGATTTCTTGCTGTAAGAGGTTGAGAGGTATGGGGCATAGACAGATGAAGTGTCAAATGTTGCCCTCACAAAGTGCAATCATTAGTAAAGTCTAGACTCATGATGCTCTGGGCCAGTTCTGAAAATTGGGAAGAAAAAAAGAAATAATCAAACCAAGTGCAAATTCTGCAATGCTATTAGGTATACTTCTTATGACTTCCCTGAGTGAAATTGCCAAAAAAATAAGTATCTTTAAGTTTGGGGAAACATTTCTACTAGGGTGACCTGTCTGACCTCATAAATGTCAGTTGTGCACATAATCCATGACACAGTAAAGTCAGATGTAAGTCCCCATTTACACATATTCTGTCTTGCTATTCTGACACTTGCCCTTAGGAGTCAATGAGTTTAAAGCTAGCATCAGCTCTATATTTGTATTATTTTAGTCTGTTATACCTTTCTGAGTCTATACTCATAGACTCTTGCCATGCTCAAATACTAGGATTCAAAGACAAGATGATTGGTTTCAATAATTGCCTATGTAGGTGGTGTCTTTCTAAGGGAAACCAGTATATGTCAGCAGAATCATAGCTAAGGTAAGGCAAAGGGGTGACTGCCCCATGTACAAGCGGTTAGGGTGTAGATTCCAATTGACAATGTGAAAGTGGAGTACGAGGAATGCATTGCCTGCATTCAGTGATGATCGCAATTCGGCATTCTGTTAACTCATTTTAACAGTTAGTATACATGCAGATATTTCAGTCACAGGCATTAATGCCCTTTCAGCCTGCCAATATACCAAAACTGTTGTTTTCATAATAAATTAAGGATGTGCAACTGTTTACATTAATGAAATGCATGATATAATAGATTCATAACTTCACTGATTTTTTTCTAAGCTAACAACCTGGGGATCCTTTCTAAGGCTAGAAAAGTTGCCCCAAAAGAATAATGACATTCTGTATCCAAATAGGACATTGTGGGCCAGGTATATTATAAGCTACCTCTGCCCATAAGGGATACGGGTGTCAGGTCTGGTGTAAATTTCCTATTCCCCAGCCACTGGTCTAGGTTGCACTTAAATTGAGTAATAGATGAAATCAGCTTCACATGGATGGGAAGCCTGTTCTATAGGAAGGCCAGTCTCTGGGAGAGATATCTGTCTCACCAGCATGCTCTGTTTAAGTCACAGACAAAATTTAGGCCCCTAAACCTTGTATTTCTTGTACTGTTTGACTTATGAATATGCCGGAGATTCACAGGTGTAGGGTTTGCAGATGCCTTGTAAACCCAGGAACAGATCACCTCTCAGCACTCTTTAGGAGACTGAGTAAAGGGAAAGGGCTTTATGGTGCTCTGCATAAGGCAGATTTGTTGTGCCTTGTATTCTATTTGTGAGGAACCTCTGAGGTCAGTCTAGTTGCTGCATATGACTGGTCAGGTACATACAGAGGGGAGAATTGCACTCTATGATTGGTCTGATAATGGCAGAGTACAGTGGGATAATGACCTCTTTGGATGCCATGCCCTTACTTATAAGTTGCACAACATAAAATGATTTCCTCACCACTATGGCCATGTGATGGTCAAAGATAAAGCTACTCTCTATGTGTGCACCTAGATCCCTGACCACTGGGTCAACTCTTAGGGGCATGTTATCGACATGGGATGGTTGACTTCCCAAAGGGTACAATTATGCATTTCTTAGCAATGAGTTTAAAACCATGGTTTTGGCACCATTTGTTAATCAGAGATAGGCCTTTTTGAAAAATACTAGTGTCTGCAGGGGAGTCGAACCCCCAGCTTGCAATCATCTGCAAACATAGTCACTTCCACTTCCGAGAAATAGATGCTAAAAAAGAGCTGGGTCAGTACTGAGCCATAAGGTACTTCACTAGTGACTGGCCTCTTGGTGGAGGTGGTCTTACCTATTTTGACCTCCTGGGTACTATCAGTGAGCCAGCTGGCTACCCATCAGCTGATAAAAGGGTTTATACCTAATTTAGCGAGCTTGTCTATAATGCCTGAGTGGGATATTGTATCAAAAGCCTTGGCCAGGTTGAGGTAAGTTGCGTGCACAATCTTGCCATCATCCATTGCTTTGCTGACCTTTTCAAATAAGTGCCCCAGATTTAATAGGCATGACCTTCCTTTAACAAAGCCCATCTGTGATTGGTCCAGCATTTGCAGGTTACCTATGTCCTCTTTTGCCATGTCCATGATGATTCTTTCCATGGTCTTACATATGAGGCTGGTCAGACTTCTAGGCTTATAGTTACCTGGATCGGTGGTTGGACTGTCTTTGTGCAGGTAAATTATTGTAACCATCTTCCATTCCTTGAACACAAAAACTAACTGTAGGCTCCAGGTGAAACGTCATTCAAGTGAACTAGAGAGGTCATGTTTCATGCTATTTAGTAAGTATCCTGGGATTTTCTCAGGGCCCATTGATGCAGTGTTTTTAGCCTTGGAAAGTGCATTCATGACCTGTTCCCTGGCAATGATGTGGGAGATTGTGATATGTGGTATTTCCTTTGGACTATCGGGGGGGGGGGGGATTGGAGCTGAACCTCTCAACCAAAAAATTGGCAATGGTCCCCGGTTCAGTGTGATTGATGCCATTTACAATAAGTTTTGCACATTGTTGCATATTTCCCTTGAGGTTATGGACATCACTGTAGAAAGTTTTGTGGTTGTCCTTTACCTGAGAAGCTATTTTTTTCCTGTTTCTCCAGAGGTAAAAGTTTAGTATGAAAAAGGAAAATTTGCCTTCATGCTTCAAGTGACAGTTTCAAAAGTTGATGGGATGTAAGGGTCAACAGGGCACCAATATACATTAAAAGTGTTCCTGTCACTCTAGAGGTAAAAGTTTAGCCTGAAAAAAGAATATCTGCCTCTACACTATGGGTACCAGTTTCAAAGTGGATGAGATGACAGTCAGGAGGACACCATCTGTCTGATCTAACATCTCTATTAAAATAGGCAATAAGAATATCTTATCTACTAAAACTGGTAAAAAAGACAGTTTGCTGGTCTTTAGCTAAAGTTTTCCAAAAGAATAACATCAAAATGAATATTCTTTATCTTGCCATACTTAAATTATTTTTAAAGTTAAATAGATTTGCAGAATGCCTATTATTGTGAGAAAGAGGGAGAGTGTGTGCGCTAACAGGGGATGTTAACATTATCAGAGTGATGATATGACCACTGAAAGGATGCATTCTCAGACATATTCCAGCAGAAGGGGGGAGGTTTGAAACTGACTTCTATCAGAAATGCATAATGTTATCAGTAATATTGTAAAGTTGTTTGGCTGGTAAGGACACCCATTCTTGTTCAAAATGCTGAAGAATACAGGGAAATTGAGAAGTTATAAAGGGTAGGCAAGGTCCTATATGATAATGAAAATATCCCAGAGAAAATGAAGGCAAAGATGGCATGTAGATAGGGGAGTTGAGAGTCCTGGATGGTTGAAGACTGACTAACTAAGAGAACACTTTATTGTTCAATAACAGTATATCAGTGAATTGTAAGGAAAAGACTTTGAAGCATCTGAAGTGGAGTAGGGTAGATGAGAGGAAAGGAAAGGAGGGAAGGAAAAGGGACAGGCACATGTCTTAGCCTGGCATAGCAGAATTACAAAAGCTGTAAAAAAACAGACATATAGAATATTACAAGGGACCGGAAGTAGGTATTTGAAACAGTACGTGGGGAATATGGGAAAAAGGCAGAGAGCAGAGCTTAGGAACTGAAGGATAATATGGACTATGTACTATAGATATATGTGTGTGTGTGTGTGTGTGTGTGTGTGTGTGTGTGTGTGTGTGTGTGTGTGTGTGTGTGTGTGTGTGTGTGTGAGTGTGTGAGTGTGTGTGTGTGTGTGTTTATGTGTGTGTACATATACTATAGTCTGGGAAACCTACACCACAACTAGTGTACAAGCACAGAAATTTCTGGACTTTGTGAATATAAATCCCATGGAACAATTAGTCGGAGTACCCACTGAGGGATCTTGTCCTTACTAACATGGAAGCATCTTGTACCATCCCTTGAGTATCTTCATTACCTGTTAGGTCTGATCATGAAGCAGTCTCCTTTAAAATAAAACCAAAACTGCTACCTTTATAAATTTCTTTCAGACAAAGTACCTAGCCTAAGTGATACATTTAAATTCCCATATAATTACTATTATATTACTAATTAGTATTTTTGCCCAACTACATTACAAATATCTATATTGTTCAGCTCCTTAAACTTTTACAACTTCTGCTATACTGTTATATACACCAGTAACATGTTATTGTATATGATAAGCTCCATGAGGTTTTATTTGTGTACCAGTCCTACATATTACCTGTTTTGTTTGTGATTCCATAAGAGTTGTTCTTAATTGTATAAAGTCTGTTTTCCATGGATTTCATAGATCCTCATTTATCATACGCATTAAGATTAAGCGAACAGGCTTGTAACTATATGTTAATTTACATCGTGTCATAGCAATTTGACATACTAGTAGGATTACTTTTCATTTATGGATGCTTTCTGTGCACTGTAGTAGGGATCTAGTCTGATGATCTTTTGGATGAGATTTTCTTTGTACATATGTATAGAAATGTTATGTTTATTTTATGCTTGGTTTTGTACTTCTTCACCTAAGGGGTTTGGGTGGGTAGGCACCGGGGTGAGTCAGAAGGAGTACTTTGCTACCTTTTCCTTTACATTTAAACTTTTTACAAACCCAGGTTTGATGTGGTTCTCCAATTCCCCTTTCTACTGCAATTATAGTGCAGATTCTTTTCAACACTCATTAACCTTTCCATATCTAATAATAAGGTTCCAAATATATAACGTTTCCTTACACCCTGCTTAGTGTTAACCTGCATGAGTTGGTCTGTTGACTCTTGGAATATCAGAGGCTTACAAAATACTGCTAAAAAAAAATTGCTACTCCACCTTGTTTTTAAATCCCAGGCTAGTATCTGTTTTCTTCAGGAAACACACCTGTCTAAAGAAGATTGGGAGAAAGAAAACAACAGAAAATGGATTAGGTCTATAATAAGTGCCGGTGATAGCTCAAATTCGAAGGGTGTGGCCATTATAATTAAGAAACAATTCCAGGAAGCTATTAACGAGTTTAAATCTGATATAAACGGTAGATGGTGTTACTTCACTTCTATGCTCCCAGACTCCTCCAAACCAGTTCTTTTTTTGAATCTATATGGACCATGCTCTCAACAACAAACCTTTATTTTAGAAATTTATAATATACTAAATTCATTTCCAAACTACTTGTTCATAATAGGTGGGGACTGGAATGCTGTAATAGATCCTAGCTTAGACCGCACCAGCAACTCTTCCTCTTATAACTTCCAAGCTTCTATAGCCCTAGAGGAACTTATCTCAGATTTTAATCTTATTGACACTATTGCTTTTAGTAATATCTTGACCAAAGAGAATTTATATACTTTCTACTTTAATTGCCATAAATCCTGGTCACGTCTAGACTTCTTTCTAATTTCAGACCCTCTATCTAAATTTAAAAATGCTTTCAATATTGAACCCCGATTTCTTTCAGATCATGCAAAAATCTCCCTCAAAATTAGATTTACTACCCCTACATATACCTTCGCTAACTGGACCCTTAACAATAATTTACTAAATAACAAGGATATACTAAATAAAATTAATAACATGCTATCTGATCTAGACATTAATCTTAAAAAGTCCCAAATTCCACTAGACATCCAATGGGCGGCTTGCAAAGCTGAATTGAGAGGTTTTTTGATTAATAAAGCTTCCTTTCTTAAAAAACTCAACAAAAAAAAAGAAACTAATTTGTCCTTAAAACTTTCTTCTTTAGAAAAAAAACAGAGACTATTCCCTGACCCAAAAATAGATGAACTGATCAATACAACACGTAAAGATTTATTTGAACTCCACTCACATAACTACTCCCTGCAGGAACAAAAATTTATAGCAATATACTCTGAATGGGCACAAATTCCTTCAAGAACACTGGCAAGAATACTAAAAAACAATAATGGTGCTCCTAGAATCTCCACTCTCCATTACCAGGGTAAAATCTACAAATCAGATTCTGAAATAATCCAATTATTTTATGAACTATATTCAGATATTTATAGTAGAAATGAACGCAACACTTTTAAACCACAGATGGAGACCTTTCTCAACTCCATCAATTTTCCCTCTCTTAAAGCAAACCAAGTCTCCCTTTTATCTGCCCCGCTCGACATTCAAGAAATTCAAAACATCATAAATAACCTTAAAGTAGGCAAATCCCCGGGCCCAGATGGCTTTACCACTAACTTCTTCAAAGTTTTTAGCTCAAAAATCTCCTCTTTTCTATTGAAAGTCTTCAACTTTATTATAAAGAAGGGTATTACTGACCTTCATTGGAACAACTCAAAAACTATCTTGTTATTAAAAAACAAACAAGATAAAGCAGACCCCCACAATTATAGACCAATCTCGTTAATAAATGTTGACATTAAAATTTTTGCTGCTATTCTAGCTAATAGACTCCAAAAGATACTCCCATCCTTAATATCCCCTGACCAAGCTGGTTTTATGAGCAATAGACACACATGGGACAACACCTTAACATTGGATTCCCTAATACAATTTACAAAAAAAGATAAAAACCCGATATACGCCTTAACCCTGGATGCATCAAAAGCTTTTGACAGAGTTAATTGGGACTTTTTGTTTGCTACCCTGTCTCATTTTAATATACCTAAAACCTTCTCTGATATGATCAGAATACTCTATACAAACTCACACACATACCTATACATAAACAAACAGAGATCCAGTCCAATACTGATCACCAATGGAACAAGGCAGGGGTGCCCACTTTCCCCCTTTCTTTTTAACATTTTATTGAGCCCTTTTTTATATATCACCCAAAACTCACACCACTCTATTCCTAAAATCCTAAATACTGTTGCATTATCGGCTTTCACCGATGACCTAAATCTATACTTTCAATTTCCCAATTCAGATCTACCTAAAATTTTAAACGCCGTCAGGAACTTCTCTATTGCCTCAGAATACCAAATTAATAATAAAAAATCACATATTTTCCCAATCAACCCTAATGCACATAAATCTTTCTATTTTCCTGAGTCTTCTTTCCAAATAACATATAACCTTAAATATCTCGGTATTCACTTTGAACATAACCAAGCTTCCATGCTTCAAAATAACCTACTAAAAACATGGTCTAGTATACATCAAGATCTACAAAGATGGAAACTCCTGAACCTAGCGTTCTTATCCAAAGTAGCAATAGTGAAAATGAATGTTCTACCCAGACTCCTATATCAATTCAATGCTTCTGATATGTTAGTCCCTAATAAGTTTTTCTCCAAAATTAACAAAGATCTAGCCAAGTTCATCTGGTTTCCTAAGTCAGTCAGGATCTCTTACTCCAAGTTAATCTACCCTAAGGAGAAAGGAGGGCTAGGCCTTCCAAATTTTCAACTTTACTACAAGATCATCTGCTCTAATAGGGTCTGGTCTATCTCAAATATTAACAGTAAAGCTCATACTCACTATCCATCCTGGATGAAAATTTGGCATCACCATATTATCTCTAACAAAATTAACCCACAGGCTATCCCCTTTCTATCCACTACTTCCATGACCAACTGTAAACTAGCTCAATCCCTGAAACACAAAATCAGGCTTTTCCAAAAACTGATTAAAGACATCAACCTTGAAAATATCTTACCCCTTCTCCAACCATTACACCATAATCCAAATCTCAAGATCAATAATAAAATGTTTGACCTCACTGAATTTCCTCTCATCAAGGATCTTAATATATGGGATATCCTCAAATATAGGACTAAAACCCTTGCCGAGCTACGGTTAATTCTTGGGACCAATAACAAATACACAGTTATTCTCCGGCAACTAAGAGAGATTATGCTTGCACAACCTTTCAATCTCTCTCCCAATCTTCAGGAAATCAACAAACTAGGTGAAATCATTTCTGCAATCTCGAGCCCTAAAAAAACAATTTCATCCTCTTACAAACTATTGAATGCCTTGCTATACAATTCGAATTGTCTTTTCTCCAACTATTGGAATAACCTTGGCTCCCCTATTACAGAGGATCAAAAACTCTCAGCCATAAAATCTACTTTAGAACTTTCCCTCTTCAAAAAACTCTTATATACCCAACTGATGCTGAACAATAACTCTTACTACACTCCTGTAACACTTAATAAATTTAACCCCAATCTATCCCCCTCATGCACTTGTTGTCCCTATCCGAGAGCTGATCTACTACACATTATGTGGTACTGCAACCACTCTCACAAACTCTGGTGCTCTCTAAAAGTCCGTCTGCAAAAAATGGGTTACTATAACTCCACACTTTCATGGGAAACAGCCATTCTACATATCCCCACCTCTAAGTTGTCTAAACTACAACTTCACATTTTAATTATTCTTTGTTCCCTAATTAAATTATACATCACAAACAACTGGATGGATCGCACCAGACTTTGTTGGAGGGGTTTGAAAGAGATGGCTTACAAACACATTTCAGCTCATAAGTTCATTATAAAGGGTCCCAAGAAGAGAGCCTATTTTAGCAAATTATGGAAACATCTTATTGATTTAATCCTGAGCGAATAATTCCCTATTCCTGCATTTAGTGCAATACGTATCCTTATCCCTGTTATTAACTGGAGATCCACTGCCAACTCAATTAATTTTATCTTTCCTCCTCTCCTTAATGTCTCTGTAGAGGATTGGTAGCATATTATTTTGTAAATACTGTATATAAGTGTTTTTGGTCAGATTGATTACAATGCCTTATTTTCCTTTTTTCCCTTCTTTTTATGTACCATTGCTAAATTGTCTTCATATCCACAACAACCTGTGATAATTCAACGTTTTATTTTAATGTTCATAATTGCAATGTTCTCTATTTTTCTGTATGCATTGTTTTCTATTATGAAAAATAAAAGAAACATTTGAAAAAAAAAATTCCCATATAATTACACTGATTATGCAGAAATGTACATCACCATGCTATATTGTATATCTATATATATATATATATATATATATATAGAGTAGTTATATTTATTATATATTTATATATATATATATATATATATATATATATATATATATATATATATATATATATATATATATATATATACATAGATGCAACTGTACCCTGTAGGAACAGGTGCAAGGCAAACCCCCAGAAACAACTTCACATGGTGGAACAGTCATATCAACAAGCTTTTATAATAAAAGGAAAATAATTTTGACCAAAAGTAAGAAGAATAATTCCTAGAATGTTAGAGCCTTTGTCAGTGAAATAAACAAACAACTCCGGAGCTTAATGAAATCCACAAAAGCCAAGTTTGAGGCTAAAATAGCTACCCAAGCCCAAAACTATCAGAAGACATGTTTTAGTTATGTTCATAATCTCAAAAAAACAATGCAGCAATGCACTGAGCTGATTGTGAATGCTGTTACCTACACTGAAGCTGAAGATACCTCTCAGCCTCTTAGAGGAAGAAATCTAGACAAAGCCACAAATAGTGGGGGGCCCAAAAATCGTGACACATTTTAAATATTGCTCTTAAAACTTAGAAAGTTGATATAATAACAGGATTTGTGTAGCATAAATTTTCTGAAGGATATAATGTCTGAAAATTAAATGTCTGGCATTTTCTGACTTCAGTCCTCAATGATTTGACAGTGATTTACAAGAAAACTACTATTTTATATACAAGAAAACTACTATTTTAGGAGAAATGATCCAAAAATATGAGTAAAAAATCTTGACATTCTGTGAAAATCTGTACAATTGAGAGCTATGGCTACTGGCTGATAAATTTTGCTCTAAAGTTACCTATCTCTCCCCTCTGTCTGTACCTCAAGATATACCAGAAACTGTGTCACCTACTGCTGTCAAAAGCTAAAATTACTACATTGATGGGTCCTGATAATATCCCCAGATGTATCTTAAATAGCATGAAGCATGATTTAGTCACACCCCTAACAACACTGTTCAATCTCAGTCTCCATATAGGGTTTGTACCAAGTGAATGGAGAGCAGCTTCAGTCATTCTCCTGTATAAGGGAGGACATTCCACAGACGCAGGCAATTACATAAGTCTGCCCAGTCTCATATTGAAAAGCAATGGAAAGACATATCATGGAATTAATCAATCAGGATAGCGGGAATATGTGTGTGTGTGTGTGTGTGTGTGTGTGTGTGTGTGTGTGTGTGTGTGTGTGCGTGCGTGCGTGTGTGTGTGTGTGTTTGTGTGTGTGTGTGTGTGCGTATATATATGTAGATAGATAGATAGATAGATAGATAGATAGATAGATAGATAGATAGATATGAAACAATTTCCTTGTCATATGATGTGCTTTACTATGGATATCATACATATTTCATAGGATCATAGGAGGTTACTATGCTAATAGCCCCAGGGCCCTTAAGCCTATCCAATTTCAACCCATGTTTCCAAGGGTGTCTGGTTCAAGCAGATACTAAAATCAGCACTTATTGCCCCTGTCCAAGAGGGACATAGGTAGAACCCTGGGGTGAATTTTCGGTTACCCATTTGTATTTGTATATATTTCAACAATACACAACATATCTTGAGATCTATAATCCATTACTAGCACTTGATGACATCTCATAACAGAAATATAAAGCAAGAAAATTTTCTGGAGAAAAAATCCTAAAGCCAGTGTGGATGATGAAGAAATTCAGAAAAGGAGCTATAACCTCTGTAGAAAATTGTGGGTTTAATGTGGCCAGATTCAATGACACCTGCACTAAGTGTAGACTATCTGTTTTCAAGAACATGCCTACCACATTTTTTGTGCTTTTAGGCACTCAGAAAGATTATGCTAAGTGCACATGTAGTCTACACTTTGTGGTAACTTTTATGAATCCCCTTAGTATTTCAATCTGCAAGAAAATCAGAAGAAAATCTAAAATTAGGATGAAGAAGATGTGAGTTATACTAGTGTTGTCTGCTCACTCAAAACGGTGCACACTTAGTGTAGACGTTATGAACTAATTCTCTTTTTTTTGTTGTTGTTGTTTTGTTTTTCAAGTCCATCATTTTTTTTCCGTACCATAGTTCATAGAATTTCATCAGAAGATCGAGAACTAATCCATCTTATTTTGATGCTATGTCCAATGAACTTCCCAAATATACCTCTTATTTAATTTATAGGGCAGGGTTATAAATGGACAGAAGTCCTACTAATCTTTGTAGGAAAATTCACAAGCTACTATATCGCAGTCTAGACTAATCAGCTAAAACTTGGCATATGTCTTAGATCATAAAGGTACTAAATTTCCAACTTAGAAATCCTTTACTTGGCAATGTATCTTCTGGTATTTTTATACAACTATACACGCTCTATGGTGTAGAGAGATGGAATTCAGACTATGACCCAAACAACCTGGGTCAAATAAGCAGACCAGCTTCTGGAAGATTCATCAAGGGAAAACAAGCTATAATTAAGCTACATCTTCTGTCTTGTTAAGGGTAGAGGGCTGGAGATGTATATACTGAGGCATGTGCTTCACCTCCAAATCTCTGGTGGAGACCATAAATGAGGAAGCATTTTTGAACATTGGGATGGGATTATTTTAGGAAAACATCACTTGAGTTGTCTATGTTGTGAAGTGTTCTGGGTGTTCTGCATTTTACATTAGAATAAGTACCATAAAAGTAGGCAATATTAAGAATGCTTTATGTACACATTAGAGGATATAAGAAAAATAAAAGATTTTTATTTTTTGTTATTGATCATTTACAGATAGATTCAAAGAGGGTGATTTTCAAAACAAATAAGAAATGAAAGACAAGTGGCAGTTATGGTTAGGAGCTGATTGTTATCTGGGTTTAATGAAATAACAAACATCAAATGCATAGGAAATTTAAGAAACCTTAGTATATTAAACTTGAAAGCTAGAAGTTCAAGTATATGAGTTTATAGCTTTAAGTATTTGAATTTTTAAAGCAAAATATGGTCAATGTTTATCGACACAATTTATTATGTGACCAGTTTTTGTTCTTATAATGATAAAATGTTTATCACTTTTATTCTGATGAAGTTTTTTTGTTAGAGAGATAAAATGGTGAATAAATGGGTTACATTAGGTACACTGGTGCTTCTTCATCTATGTTCTGATTGGGTTATTTGTTTTTTATTAGGTTTATTCTGATGCTGAATATTTGCGACAACAAAGTCTCGATCTTTCTATCTATTCCATTCCCCAGAGCCAAAACTTTTACATTATTTGCAAATGGCCATGACATGTATAAAAAGTCTATCATCAAGCTATCTACACAAGTAGCCAAATTGCAGAAGGCTAAGGAAGGCAATTTATATAGTTTTAATGAAGGTGGATCAATTTCAAATGAACCTATACTTGTCGAGTTAAGTAAAAAGCTACTGTTAGCGGGGATCAAAGTGTTCCAGCTGATTCTGTGAATTACAACTATAAACTTTCCATTTTTTTAAATAACATAAGTAATTCTTTTTTGAGAATACTATTTTGGTTGTATTTCTTCTAGAAAAGGTGACATTAAAGAATTTATTTCTGATTTGGAAAAGAAAATAAGGAAACATCAGACCCCAGTGTTGGACAATATGTACTTTTTGCACAATATATTCAAATGAATATGATGGTCTGTGCTTTTATAAATTTCCTAATAGGTTGGAAGAATCTGACTCTTTTTTATACTGAACTTGTTACTTTTTTAACAAATCAGGACTGGAATTGTTAAAGTTATTAGTCAAAAACAATATTAAATGTATTAATTTATTATATGAAGAAATCACCTCTTTGGATAAACATATTAAAAACCTTTTGAGAAACCATTCCACTTTGAAGGCTGACTATGACAATGTTTTTTACAGGAGTAGAACAGTTTGAGAAAACAGCTGTTGTTTATAAATTAAAAAAAAAGATTGCAAGAGATAAAAACTGCTTATGAGTCTAAACTGCCTATCGGGTTCCTTTAAAGATTCAAGGAGGTCTACAACATCATCAGACATGTGAAGGGGTTTATTATTTTAAGATGAATAATGCTATACAATGTAGTGACATTACTGAAGAGAACTCCTCCTCTTTGACAAGTATACCTCTCAATTGTCCAGATGAATAATGCTTTAGTATAAATACCAAGGACAAAGAAACCTAAAAACAACTACAAATGTGGTAATTATGATATTTGTAGGTACATATTGGAAGGACTATACATCAGTTTTGAACCTTTGATACCATGCATAGAAACTACTGTAATTCTTTTGGAGTTGTCTACATTGCAAAGTACTTTGGATGTTCTGCCGTTCACGCTGGAATAACTACCAGATGTTTACATTAAAGAATAAAGGAACATCTTTATGACATTGAAGTAGACAATATTAAGAATGTTCTATATAAACATGTTAGAGAATGTAAGAAAAATAAAAAAAATAATTGTTTTTTTCTTATTGATCATTTTCAGATAGATTCGAAGAGGGAGTTATTTTAAAAACAAATTCGAAATAAAAGAAACTAAGTGGCATTTAAGGCTATGAACTGATTGTTAAGTGGATTTAAATTAAGTCATAAACATTAAATCATAGAAAACTTAAGAAACCTTAGTGCCTGAAATGTGAATGTTAGGAGTTCAGATATATAAGTTTATAATTTTAAGTATATGAATTTTTAATTTTTAATATGGTAAATGTTTATTGACATGTAACTTATTATTTATTTATTGGCATTTGCTTACCAGGATGGTCCACTGGGCCAAGCAGAGCCACTTTTCAGTGGAGATCTGGGTAGAAAAGATCCACAAAAACATGATTAGAATATAATACATACAAAGCTCCACAAACACATGATTAGAATATAATACAGAGATTAAACAGACTACAGAGTTGTACAATTGGATATACAGAGCAGGCCCAGGGAGAAAAAACTCCTCAAAATACGATTAAAATATAATCCATAAAAAGACTAAGCAGATTTCAGAGTTGTACACTTGGATATACAGAGCAGACATGATAAGATAGATACAAGGAAATACAATACAGTTGACAAGTACAACAGATGCAATTTTGGCAAATATATTTCAGCTCTAATTGTAGGATAGATAGAGTATTCAACTGGTGGTAGCACCAAGGTTCTAAGAGCAATGGAGATGAGAAGGAAAAAGAAGATGTTGTTGGAGTGAGTAAGTGATGGGAAAAGCAAAGAGTAAGTTGGAGCAAGATCGGTGTAGGAACTAGTTAGGAAAAAAGAATAAGCTAGCTTATGGGAGGAGGAGGCTGTGTATAATTGCATATCCAGGTGGAGTGGAGGTGATTATGAAGAACCGTTTGAAGGTGGTAGCTCTTTGGGTGGTGTGAATATTTAGGGGAAAGCTGTTCCAGGTTTTAGCTATAACCCAGGAATATAGGAGCTGGCCAGCAGGTAGCTTGGGTTTGGGAACTCAGGAGGCCTACTGGGGTTATATTGGGAGAATATAAAATTTAGTGCAGGGCTGTCTTCAGGTTTGGTCAGGATTTTGTGTGTGATAATTAGCTGGAAGTAGGTGAGGTATTGGGGAAGTTCATGCCAATGTAAAGTTTTTCAGGGTATGCAGTGATATGTGAAAAGATGATTGTTCATTACAAATTTTGCTGTTTTGTTGTAACATATTTCTAATTTATTTTTGAGTGAAGAATGGGTACTGCTAAGCACTAGAACACCATAGAGAAGAGAAGGTAGGAGGAAGGTGGAGGCAGGTACTTGTTTAGCAGGGAGATAAAGGAATAGTTTATATTGGTAAAGGAGGCCTAGTTTTTTTGTGTTTTACTGATTTTGTTTAGAATGTATAGGTCAAATTTTAAGTATTCATCAGTTATGAATCCCAATAGCTTTGTATGAGAAACTAGTTCAATTTTTGTTTGTTCATGGAGAGTATATTCAGATTTGTTGATGGGGGTGTTTTTCTTTGGGTGAGAGTGGAGTCATCTGAGTACTGAACAAGAGAGCCTTGGTGAAATGAGGAATGGAAGTTGTTAATGAAAATGTGGAACAGTATAGGTCCTAATATATAACCTTGTGGAACACTGGTGAGGTTATGGATATATGGGGATGCAGAGTGTTTCCATCTTATGGCTTATTGTCTGTTTGATAGGTAGCTTTTGAACCAGATGATAGTTGGGGTAGATAGCCCAATGTTAGTTAGTTGGGAGAGAAGGAGTGAATGAGAGATGGTGTCAAAAGCCTTAGATAAATCAAGAAATAGAGTGGAGACTAATTGACCAGCACCACAGGCTTTATTGACTGTGTCCATAAAGGAGATTTGGGCAGTTGAGGTACTATGGCCTGGTCTGAAACCATGTTGGGTTTCAGAAAGGATTTGATTGTCGAGAAGGTATTGTAGTAATTGAGTGTGTATACATTTTTTAGGGCGTTTAGAGATAGGGGACAAAATAGCTATAGGGCAGAAGTTGGAAATATCGGCTGAGGTACCCCTCTTGTGTAAGGAAAGTATGAATGCTTTTTTCCAGAGGCTGGGAACATAGGATTCTTGGATGGATCTACTGATGATAATACTGATAGGGTATGCAATACTTCCAGCTGTGATTTTTAGATACTCTGTGGGCAAAACATCTGCTGCATTAGAGCTGGTTTTAGTTTTAGGAGTATTTTTTGTTATGATTAATGTAGGGGCAGTCTTGAGTATGAATTCAGGGGTGGGATCAGTAGTAGGGAAATTAGAGTGTGTGCTGTGGGAGGCTGAGGCTGTTTGTTATTTGGGAGATTGATTTGACCTGGTGAGTTAGGATTGGAGAGTGGAGTTTGTGACGATTGGATGGGAAACAGAAAGTCTACCTCGGGGATCACTTCAGTGATTCTGCTGGACAGAGGCACAGGGAACTAATCTAAGGGGATGGCGAAAGCCAACACATTCTGGCTAGGATTATAAATGCCTTGGGGCAGATAGCCTACCACCTACTTAAGAGTTTGAAGAGAGAGGGTATAGTGGCCAGGGGTGTTTGCAGATTGGAGTGGTTTTGAGAAATTGGCTGTAATATTAGCTATGGTGTCTATGCAATAAAAGTTGAAGAAAGTTGCTATTTGTTCTGTAGATTTGTTTGGGTGTGGACAGGGATTGTTTTTGTACTTGGGTTTAGGACAGAGTCAATACAGGTCCAAAATTGTTTGGGATTGTGTTTATGATTATTCTGTAGTTTTAAGTAATGTTCTTTCTTGTCTTTAGATACAAGTTTTTTTACCTAGTTGCATAGTTGGTTATACCTTAATAGATTAGAGTTGCTGTTATGTGTATGCCATATTTTCCAGGTTTTGTCCCTAGTTATCATTGGCTCTATAGTTGTTTTGGTTAGCCAAGGGGCATGATTTGATTTTAGTCTTTTTATTCTGGGGATTATAGACTGTCGGGTATTTTTAAAAAGATAGTATTAAAATATTGTAGGGCATCATCTAGGGGTAGTGTTTTTAGGTTGTTCCAGTTGATGCTTTTCAGGATGTGGTTGAATGTACATGGGTTGAAGTTGGATAGGTTTCTCACTTGCTTAGGGTGATGGGTTTTTGGTAAAGTGGGAGTGGCTCAGATAACAAATGCTGGGAGGTGATCATTAGTGAATTTGAGTGTGTGCCACTGATGTTATTTTTGTTTGGTCAGAGACTAGGATCCAATCTAAAATGGAACCTTCATTAGTTCTGCTGTTGTATCTGGTGGGGGTGGAGATGAGTTGGGTGAAGTCGTATAGGTTAATATTTGAGGATATGGTTTTGGATTTAATGCTAGACCAGTTAATGTTAACATTGCCAAGTATGATAGTTTAATTTTTTTATGGCATGGTAGGCCATTATGTGACTATTTTGTTGTTCTTATAAAGAAGCAATGTTTATTGTCACTTTTATTCATGCTGTTAAAGAGATAAAAGCAATGAATAAATTGCTATGCTAAATACACAAGTGTTTCCTATTTTACATTTTGATCATGTTGGTGAACTATTTATTTTTGGAAATTGCAACACAGCCTTCTCACTATCTCACTCCATGGCCATTCTTTGGAATATTTTGAGCATGTGCCTAAATATGGTAGGGCTTGCAGAAAAAGCTGGTTGAAATCAGAGCAGAAAAACTGTACATAAAAATAATGGTATTTTACATTCTTAGGTGACTAATCTCACCATGTAAAATCCTCACTGCCACATGTTGGGAAATCTAACTGATTATACTGGCTCCTCGGGATATATATTTTGATAATTTCCTTCTTGACCTCCTTTATACTTGCACATACACTGCTACTAAATTTTTTAATGGACAGCACAATAACCTTAATGCAACAATTGCTATTGTTTTTCTCACCCACCATATGATGTAGAATTCCAAACCATAACAAATATGCAGTGCATTGAGTATGTTGATTATGCTCCGATATGTGGAAAAAACACAAACCAGTTAAGTGCCAGAAAGGCATGGGGCTCAACCTTAACAAATGTTAAGCACCTCCTGCTAATGTTGTTATGGTCAGTTAAGTAAAACCTGCCTCTACGGACCAGCAAAAGACAGTGGCAGAATAAAACCTCATTTCTGCCTGTTGTCAATTCCAGTAAAGTGCCCCTAAGTTCCTCTAATGAACTTAGAAAGTTGCTAGAATAACGGTATTTGTCTTTGCATGTATTTTCTGAAGGATACAAACTCTGAAACTTTGATGCATGTCATATTTAGTGACTTCACACCTCAGTGATTTGTCCAAAAACCACAGATTTTTATGAGGAACAAACCAAAAAGTATGAAAAAATAAGCTGGCCGTTCTGCAAAAATATGGACAGTAAAGAGGCATGAAAGGTCAGTGTAAACATTAGGTACAGAGTTACACTGCCTTTCTGACAGCATCCGTTAAGTGTTTTACAGCTTTGAAAGTCAGCAAAACCCTTTGTGATTTTTTTTCTCCTGTAACTAGTAGTACATGGAGCAGATAAAGCTGCATGTTCTACAAAGAATTATGATCCTCACACCAGTCATAACCCTGTATTATGTGTTCTTAATATGGATACCAGATTCACCATTCTGAAGGTGAAATTCTTGGCATCTATGTCAAGAACACATAATAAGCGAGTTATGATCAGTGCCCCAATCATAATCCTCTATATTTTGCATAAGAGGTGCTTATTACAGTGTAAAATCAAACGGACAAGACAGTGTTATAACATTATAATCTGTTTCTTGCAGCTTATTAAACTGCACTGCCTGCATTGCCAGGACAGTTTAATAACACTTTAAACTTAGTGATCATGTGTCAGGGTTAAACATGCTTAATCAATGAAGCAGGGTGGCAAACTGAAGACTGCTTTAAAAAGAAAGCACTGCCACTTCTAAACAATGTTAATTATTTACATTCTTACTTATTTGTTGACTGGGTGAGCCCACTGGACAAAACTTTGCCTTTTCAGGGGTAACCTAGGAGCACTGTCTGGTTAAGGGATTTGCTAAGAATAGCACAGTAAGAAAACTGTGTCCTAACTGTAAGACCTTTTAAATCATTACTCCTGACTAAAGCATCAAAAATGAAATAAAGCAATACAGAGGCAGAGGTAAGAAACAGCAATAACTCCTGTAAATAATACATCTGTCTCCTAATTTCATTTCTCATCAGAACTTCAGTATATAACAAAATAACCATATTATATTTGATAGAAAGAATAATAAATGGTGAAACAATAACCAGGAAATCATACTTCTTAATGAGTAAGCAACTTCTTATGACCTGATCTTTGCTCTCTGAAATAAATTAGAACACACCTCTTATAAGCTCATTCATTGCAATCATTTATACACTAGCTAATATGTTTATTTTATTTTAATTATAATTTGTTGACCAGGACAGAGCACTGATCTCAATTTCAGTTTCAGCTCATTGAAGGGTATAACATAATACAGATTAACTTGGATAATTTAATAGGTAAAGTTTGTAGAAGTAGAACATATGACATTATGCAACTTTAGGTACATTTCTGTAATAAACAAAAATTATAGTTTGCTACATATTACAGTTTGTTCAGGTTACCATTATTTACATATTTATATATGCTAAATATAAGTAGAAGAGGAGAAAAGGAAAATAAATTAATAAAAATGGGGGGGGGGTTAAGAATGAATGAGAAAGGAAGGAAAAGAAGGTGGTTAAAGAGAATTAGTAAACTTTTACTGGCAGATAGAAATTATATGATAGACTGAGTTGATAAAAGATGCACAAGTTATGTTTTGTGTTCTACATGTAAACATTTATATTTTGATGCTAAACAATTGGGATTTCAGCTCGATTCTGAATGTTGGATGAGTGGCAATTAATCTGAGATTAGGGAGAAGAGATTCCCAAAGTTTTAGGCCTAGAGTAAAGAAGCTATGTCTAGTCTAGAGCAAAGAAGCTATTGATGTTTGGAAGATGGTGTGCAGCTAAACTGTTGCTTAAGACATTTGTAAGTACATCTATAATCTGTTGTGTTTCAGAATAAATTTTTAAATCTGCACGTGGTTTATCAATTTTATGTCTTTACTCCTACATCATCTTATATATCTTTACAATCATTGGGACCCAGTGGAGCAAGCCACAAAATTGAAAAAATGGACTTTACTTAGTCTAAGATGGCCATTTCTCAGAACATTCCCTTTTCTCTAAAGTATGGTGATCCCGGAGTCAGTATATATTGGAGGTGGTGCAGGGGGATTGCTTCCCTACAAAAAAGATGTTTAAAGAAGAAGAACAATGTTCAAGATTTGTTCTTCTCCTTCAGTTTCAGTCCTTTTTTCTGCATGTCAGCCCTCAGCATTTCAAGTGCTGACATTTCAGTAAGGAGCTCACTAAGTTGTACCTTATTTCCATTTCTTTATATTTCTTATCTATTATCTTAAGAAAGTCCCGTGTTCTTTTAGAGATATACCTTCCTGACTTTGTATTCTTACATATTAATGTTAAACATTTTTATTGTTTGATTTTTTGCATTCAAACATCAAACAATTTCCTTCTGCCATCCTTCTATTGACATAGTAACTGTTTTGCTTCCATATAGTCTGTTATTAATCTTTGCATTAGTTTAGAATTCAGTTTGGCATAAGTATCTAGGAGTAGTTTAACCTTTATAACCCCAGGATCATGCAGATCAAAGGTGGTACAACTTGACATGAAGTAACAAGCATCTCCTTAGGACCACAAACAATATCCAGTATTATGTTCTCCTTGTTGTTCCTGAACATACATTGTAAATAATTCCCTTACTAATTATGCAGAATCAATATTATTCCAGTTTGCTTCTGGTATATTTGTTATTTTGCCGCCTTCTGTTTTGTGCAAGAAATGTATGAATTTCTTTAGGTCATCTACACTTGACTTTGGTAGTCTGTACACTTCAATAATTGTAATCTGTTCTAGGACAGTCTTTATCATTACAGTTACACAAACAACAATACTGATATTACCAGCAATGATACAATAATCACAGGCCTCATAACAATCTTTAATCCCTATCATAATGTCTGTTACAGAAAAAATTGTATATGCTGATACAACTGGTTTCCAATCATTGCTCTTTAAGCATGTTTTATAATCTGTTTTATAAGCAATAACAGCATCAATCTTATGTGAACACAACACATTTTTCGACTACAAAATTATTACTAATGCTCATTGCATTAACAACCAACACAGATAATCACATTTTGCTCTCTGTGAAGTGTCATATTTCTGACCTGGCAAAAATCATGTCTTATGTTTGTCAAATATTTCGATATATCTGCAAAAATTATCTTCCCTTGTCATGACAAGTGAACTCCATCCTATCTAAATAAATGTGCATCCCAAAATAGGTTTGGATGTTACACACATTCCCACTATTCAAACTGGGTTTTCCAGATCAAAAGCTTTAGTTAGGTCATTAAGATAGTCCCTATAAACAGCCATTTATTCATATTTAATAGTATATTATCTGTTATTGTCCAGACTACAGTCATACTATTGCATTATGTTCAAATAGTAGTTCATATTTATTGATATATTCAACTAGCAGAATGTAGATTCATTTATCAAATATCTTACTAGGATGGGTAAGAAGGAGATGGTATGGTAATGTGATGTAGTTAGCTTGATTTGCTTAGGTAGGGCTTTGAATAAGACTGACTTACCGATATTTAGTATGTTTTATGTAAGACATAGGCTGTATGTGCAACAGAGAGACTGATAAGTTTCTGCTGTGGTGGTATATGAACCATGGGTGTAAGGTGCCTGTGCCTGCTGGTGCATCAAGTGGGATTTGTTTGAGTAGAGATTATATATATATATATATTTAGAGTAAATCTTTTGAAGTAGGCAGCCATGGTGGTGCAGCAGTTAGCGTTGTTGCCTCACAGCAAGAGGTTCTCTGGTTCGATCCTCGGCTGGGGTGCCTTCTGTGCGGAGTCTGCATGTCCTCTCTGTGGTTGTGAGTTGTGGGGGTTTCCTCCAGGAGCTCTGGTTTCCTGCCACATCCCAAAGACATGCTGTAGGTGGACTGGACACTCTAAATTGGCCCTAGATGTGAGTGCGTGCGTGTGCCTTCCGTGGAAGATTGGGCAGTGGGCTGGCAACCCGACACTGTAAAACTCTACTGCCAGTCATGAGTGGACAGGTGATCCACTGTGGTGACCCCTAACTGGGAAAAGCCAGAAGAAGAAGAGTAAACCTTTTGAAGTAAAAGGGAAGAATGAAAGCAGGGAGAGCAGATCAGTGTTTGGAGGTTTGAGAGTGATTTCTAATAAGCTAGGAAAATTTGTGAACTCTTTTAGGAATTCTAAACAGTTCTGTGGGGGGAAATGGGGTGAGGGAGGGATAATATGCTGAGTTTTTTTCTTAACCAGTCAGGTGAGTGACCTCTTTTTAGAGGAATTGGCAAGTAGACTGTTTTCATAGACTTAAGAAATTTGATTCCTGACATACGATGACTTGTACTGATAGGCTGCATTGACATGTGAGGGTTATTGAACTGTGTTTCCAAGCATGCCAAACATTATCTCTAAGGTTTAGAAGGGCTTTTTGTTCATGTGCTATGCATTGGTTTGGGTCCATTGAGTTTGTAACTGTAGGTTAGTTAGGTTAGTTATTGTATGCTAGGTGCATTTTGAATTTGATGATATGCAAGTGAGATTTGGTTCTAAAGGTAAGATATTTTGGGGGGAAGCTTTAGAGTTTTTTATATTAAAGCTTACAGGGCAACAGCTACTTAAAGATGAGGTACACAGAAATTGGGTATATTGTGGAGGGATTGTTTGTATTACTTATCATATGTCTTATTATAACATGTTATTAGTAACTTATCCCTCTATTACTTTACATCTACATATCTAAAATGGCAGTAATATGCAAATGGAGCTCAATGACCCTGTCCCACACAATAATGTGAGATGATACAACCTTAAGGAAATCCTCTTCTTCTTTTGGCTGCTCCCGTGAGGGGTTGCCACAGTGGATCAACTGTTTCCATTTCTTCCTGTCCTCTGCATCTTGCTCTGTCAAACCAACCACTTGCATGTCCTCTCTCACCACATCCATAAACTTTATCTTAGGCCTTTCTCTTTTCCTGTTACCTGGCAGCTTCATCCTTAATGTCTTTTTCCCAATATACGCTGCATCCCTCCACAGCACATGTCCAAACCAACGTAATTTTGCCTCTCTGGCTTTGTCTCCAAACCTTCCAACGTGGGCTGACCCTCTAATATACTTATTCCTAATCCTGTCCATCCTCGTCACACCCAGTGCAAATATTAACATCTTCAACTCTGCCACATCAATCTCTGACTCCTGCCTTTTTGTCAATGCCACCATCTCCAACCCATATAACATAGCTGGTCTCACTACCCTCTTGTAAACATTCCCTTTCACTCTTACTGGTACTCGTCTGTCACAAATCACTCCTGACACTCTTCTCCACCCACTCCATCCTGCCTGTACTCTCTTCTTCACCACTCTTCCACACTCACCATTACTCTGAACTGTTGATCCCAAGTATTTAAACTCATCCACCTTCGCAATCTCTAATCCCTGCATCCTCACCATTCCTCTATCCTCCCTCTTATGCACACACATATATTCTGTATTAGTCCTGCTGACCTTCATTCCTCTTCTCTTTAGAGCATATCTCCTCCTCTCCAGGGTCTCCTCCATCTGTTCCCTACTCTCACTACAGATCACAATGTCATCTGCAAACATCGTAGTCCACAGGGACTCCTGTCTGATCTCATCTGTCAACCTGTCCATCACCATTGCAAATAAGAAAGAGCTCAGAGTTGATCCTTGATGTAATCCCACCTCCACCTTAAACGCATCTATCACTCCCACCACAGACCTCACCGCTGTCACACTACCCTTGTACATATCCTGTACCACTCTTACATACTTCTCTGACACTCCTGACTTCTTCATATAATACCACAACTCCTCTCTGGGCACCCTGTCATATGCTTTCTCTAAATCCACAAAGACACAATGCAACTCCTTCCGACCTTCTCTGTACTTCTCCATCAACCTTAAGGAAAACCGTCACATGGAAATATTGCCACCCACACATCCACTCTTTGAAATATGGATGCTTATTACAATTTCATAGCCAAAAACTGTGGTGGTGGTGCTGCGGTAGCATTGTCGCCTCACAGTAAGACATTGTCCTGTTCGATTCTCAGCTAAAGCATCTTCTGTGTGGAGATATGCGTGAATGGGCGTACCTTCGTTGAAGGTTGTGCATCAGGGCTGGCAACTCTGTACATAAAAATCTACTGCCAATCATTAGCGGACTGGAGTTCTGCTGTGGCGACCCCTAACTGGGAAAAGCCGAAAGATACAACAATTACAATTTCATAACCAACAGCTCAGAATGTAAATGCGTGAACCAACTCCAACTATCATTTAGACTCATTACTAAATGTACATCAATGAAACTTTTAAATGTCACAGTGATTCTTTTCTCACTCTGTACCACATGACATGGCTAATACCAAACCATGGTCACGTGCAACAGTAAATACGTGGGCATACATGACAGGTGCAGATTGGCCTCTTATGATTTCCTTCCTCTTCACTCTTCTGTTAATTTTCTGTTTTAACAAATGAAGACTGAATAAAGCTCATTTAAAAGTCTTGCTTAGAACATGTTATCAGGGTCTCATATATAGATAGTTATCTACTTTAGATAGTGAGGTACTGTTTTCTTTCTTTCTTTCTTTCTTTCTTTTTTTTTTTTGAGAGAAAAGGGGGGGTCAAACAAGGCAGAGCTAATTTATAATTGATGCCTAGAGAAAAAAACTCCCAAAACAGTCACAATAAATAAGGCCTTGGCATCATATGCATACAATATTCACAGGTACTATATCATTCAGAACTAACAAGGAAGAAGCACCATATGCATACAGTGTTATACAGAACAGGATGACGTGATTCCTTAAGTGTATACACTGAGCAAAAGCTGCAGCATTTATAGATAGATACATACATACATAGAGAGAGGGATATGGACAAATAAGAACAGTCCACATGAAAGAAATCTTAGAGAAATTCCAAACCTATGGGCTGACACATAACTCTCATCCTCTTACCTCAAGAATTCCGGACAAAGCCGCAAACTCAGTGATAGATTTTTAAATATTTTTCTTATAAACTTAGAAAGCTTCTAGAGCTTCAGATTTTGCACTGACATGTGCTTTCCAAAGGATATGAAGTTTGAAACTCAAATGTTTGTCATTATTTGTTTATTTCAGTCCTAAATGATTTGCCAGAAAAACATATATTTTATAAGTGACAGATAAAAAATATGAGGCAAAATTTGGACATTCTGCCGAATTCTAGAGAGTTGAGAGGTATGCGCTAACAACATATAAATTGCAAAAACAATTTGTATGCTCTGAATACCACCTTACACATATTTTATAATAACAATACTATAGTCAGATGATAAAACAAGGAAAGAGGGAAGTGGAGAGACATGAATATAGGACGGTGAATGAAGAGGTTAAAAAAGAAAAGCACCAGGACCGAAACACTAAAGGTGGAGGAGTGTCAATATTCACCAAGGATATTCACACCACCAGGCTAGTTGGCCAACACAATGTGCCTGAAATTCTCCAAGTGCAACTAATACTAGGTAAGACTGCAATCCAAATTGTAGCTTTCTACAGATCCCCCACCATACCCCAAGATTCTCACTACACCTTTCTAAACATACTGGAAAATATTAAGATAGAACCAAACACCCTAATACTGGGTAATTTTAACTACCCTGCCATTAACTGGGAAAACTACTCATGTCCCAACACATTTGCGCAACGGTTCTTGGAATTCATAAATTCCAACGCCCTGGATCAACTAATCCATAGTCCCACCAGGGGCTCCAATATCTTAGACCTGGTCATAACCAACATGGGAAATCAATGCTCCATACCTATGGTCACCCCCTCGTTAGTCAGGTCTGACCATAAGCTAATCACCCTTAACATCCACATCCCACCCCGCGCCCCCCAGTAAAGAAACCACCATAAAAAACTTCTCCAAAGCCAACTTCATGCTACTCAAGTCAGAAGTGACAAACTTCATGACACCCATGCAGACAGGAACTGAAAGTTCAACTGCTGAATCCTACACTAAGGCACTGTACAAGCACATCCACTCATGCATGAATCGTGCCATCCCAAATAGAACCAAAATGCTCTCATCCAAAAAAATGAAGCCAATCTGGTGGTCCCCTGCCATAAACAAACTTTACAACAAAAGGAATAAACTTTTGCAGAAAAGAGGAAAATCCCAGGATGCAAAAAACTCCCTTACTAGCCTCAGTAAGAAACTGAGATGCCTCATAAAATCCTCCAAAGCTAGTTACAAAAATAAAATTGCCAAAGATTCCAAAGACAACCACAAAGCATTCTATAACTATGTCAAGAATCTAAATGGCAATGCTCAGATCTGCTCTGAGCTAAAACAGAATGGCATTAAATATACTGATCTGAAGGATATTGCCAATATCCTGGCAGATCGATTCAGTGCCAACTTCACCCCCCTCTCACCCCCTAAATGGCCCATCTCAATACCGGAAGATTGCCAAATTCCAGTAATAATGGCCACACAGGTACAAAACGCACTCTCTAAAGCCAAGAATACAGCATCCATGGGACCAGATGACATCCAGGGCTGTGTACTACATGAACTACAATATGAACTGGTACCTCACCTAAGTGTCATGTTTAATCATAGCCTCACCTCAGGTTCATGCCCACTGAGTGGCGCAGAGCTACAGTTATCCCAATCCACAAGGGGGGATCCACCTTGGATCCCGGACACTACCGTCCCATCAGTCTGACAAGCCTTATCTGTTGATCCTGCTGCTGCTGTTTACGTTTACCTAATTTTTTTCTTAACTGAAGCTCTTACTACACATCTGATCCATATCTGTCAAACTGCACATTTGACTGATTTATTCTATCACATGCCAAATGTAACCATAACTGTAGCTCCTCTCTGCTCAGACAGTTTCACCAGTCAGTTTGCAGACAAACTGCAATTACTCTCAAGGACAAACAGCCAGAGCAGTAATTGCATCTCCATAAGGGAGGACCATCAGCCGGACCAGGGAACTGCAGACCCATCAGTCTAACAAGCCTAATATACAAAGCTATGGAAGGAATTATCATGGAAAGAATAAACAAGGACATTGGCAACCTACAGACATGGGATCCATCCCAATTTGGCTTTATTAAGAGAAGGTCATGCCTACTTAACCTGGTAGACTTCTTTGAGAAGGTCAGCAAGGCAATGGATGAGGGTAAATCAGTGCATACTGCATATCTCAATCAGATATTGTTAATAAGCTCTCTGAGTTAGGCATAAACACTTAGATAACTTGCTGGATTTCCAGCTGGCTCACAAAAAAAAAACAAATCAGGATTAGTGAGATCACCTCCACCAAGAGATAGGACACCAGTGGAGTATCCCAGGGTGCTATGCAGGGCCCACTCCTGTTTGGCATCTACTTCTTAGAAGTCAAGGCTGTCGTCAAAGGCCTCCGGCTCACTAAGTTCGCAGATGACTGTAAAGTGGGAGCTATTATAAATCACCACCAAGACACATACATCTTGCAAATGGGTTTAACACAGACAGATAACTAATACCAAAACCACGGCCTAAAACTCAATGCCAGAAAAATGCATTAGATTGCCTTTTGGGAAACTGTCAACCCAGGTTAATTATTCCATTGATAAAACACCTCTAAGAGTTGACCCAATAGTAAGGGATCTGGGAACATATGTAGGCAGCAATCTTGTCTTTGAGCAGCATGTAGCTAAGACAATGAGAAAATCATTCTATATCACCCAAATTATAAGTAAGAGTATGGCATCCACATCCAAGGAAGTTACAGTACCACTCTACTTGGCCCTTATCAGACCTATCATTGAATACAATACTCCCTTTGATATATATCTAACCAAGTACTTGCAACAGTTGGAACATCTACTCACCAGAAGAATTCAGGGCAAGAATACCCTGTCCTAAACTGATCACCTAAAGACTCTGTCTCTGTATTCAGTCTCTTACAGGCTGCTGAGAGGGGATCTTTGTCTGGCTTACAGGGCTTGCTCAGTCTCGTCCCTGATGGATCTGTTGGACATGCACAAAACAAACCGAACCAGAAACACTAGATCAGTGGAAGTTCATCACTTGTTGCATAAACAGAACATGCTGGAGAGACAGATATGTGTCCCGAAGGATCCCCGTACTAAGGGATAAACTCTCCTTCCATGTAAAACAGAGTTCATCCCTGACTGTATTCAAACAAAACCTGTACAGTTGTTTGAGAAAATGTAAATCTATCCCCTCTCAGGCCCCCTTGTCCTTTATGGACAGAGGCCATCAATAAGAAAAATATTATCCTAATACCCCCCCACAAGTCCTTAGTTACCTGCCTACTAACATGCCCCTCCCCCTTATGATACTTGTGACCCAAATGGTTTCAGGTACATGGGTAGGCACCTAAGAACCTATGCACACAGTATTCACAAACATGCTGGCCAGTGATGTTTCTATGAACTGAACCAAGCAATTAACATAAAATTGCAATAATCAAATTTTAAAAATCTCCTAAGCTATGAAAAACTGGTATGTCAGGTAGACTGGAACTACAGATAGTTGTAGAGCCTCTGCAATCCCCAAGTATTACCAACTTTAAGGTCATTACATCTCTGGGCAGGAGATGCAGAGACTTCAGAGTATCACCAGTTTGAGCCTTCTGCTGTATCAAAAACAGAGTCACAAGGTTACTTTTCAATGAACCACTGTAACCCCTGAAAACCTTGCTGTGCAGCTGTATATAATGACTAACTGTAGTAATAACACATTTTCCACCATACTTCTCAGGTAGTGCTTCTATATAACTGAGACACGATGGAATTGATACATTAAATATGCTTACTAGAATAAGAAGACATAATAATTCACTGGAAGCATCCACTGCATTAATAATATAAATGCATGCACATTTTCTGAACAGTAATTATTTTTCATGTTCTGTTCTACCCATAACTCTGATTTTATAAAATAAAGAATTTAGCCGGTGAAATCAGTTTATTGAAAGACAATTCTAAATATGTGTGCAAACTCACCAGAAATTATATTATTGCTTTGCTAAGTCATATATCAGTAAGAAAACTTAAGATCCAGCAGTTTTTTCATTACACATTAGAATAAATATGACAAAGGAATCAAGATTGCTGCCTCAGGTAATATGAGAGACTGAATCAATTATGATTCACACTGGCAATTTAGCTCTCAAACACTCTTACTAAGACAAAAGTCTCTGTCAAGGAATATGAACACTCCTAGTATACTTTAAGGAATCTTTGAATATATTAGCCGCTAAGACAAGGGTATGCTGTCTAACCAAAATAAAATACTACACAGATATGTTACAGAATAGACAGAATCATTGCAGTCAGCTTACTAAGTTGCTTTCATTGCGCTGCACTTTTCAAGTGTTGCCTAAAATGTTCTAGTAAAAACAGATGGGGCTCTTTCTGAGTTATCTTGTAATTGTTTTTGACGCACATATGTCCTGACTACAGCACTTCTGCGCATGGAGAGTGATCACAATGAAATGGACGCAGTGTGAAGTACTCATTTAATTTCTGATACTAAAAGCTGATACATTAAAGAATAACTGCATTCAGAATAATTACAGCAGTCTATGTTAATATCAATCTCTTTCTGAAAAATGGAGTGAAAATCAAAGTGTTCTTCTAAACAAACACTAGACTCCTGATGAGAGGGGTTATTTGTTGCATTCTATGTACTTAACACTGTTTTTTTCCTGGAGTAGCACTTAGTAACTTATCCTAAAACTGACAATTTTTTTGAAATACAGCACTGAACGAAGTGTCCATTGACTATAGCACATTTAATCTCTCTTCAGAGTGGCCGTAAGATTCATCAGCAGACAATTTGCTGAAGCCAACAAGGTAGCATTCCTTTCTGCAAGCAATTTCTTGGGATACTATAATTTGTAATTCACTAGATTATTTTGCATGGTGGTTAGTACCCATTCATTAAAGACATGCCAAGTTTCTTCACAGATGTTTAAATTAGGCCATTAGAAAGGATATATGAGATAACTTAGCAAATCATAATATTTTACTTTGTTCTAAATTAGGTTCCAAATGTTAACTTTCTGTTGTAATTGCTGTTTAAAGAGGGTTTGCATGACCTTCTAGTACATCTTAGTCTTCTTTTTATTTACATATTTAGTAAAACCTGATCCCTCATCAGGCTGAACAGTTATAGAGATGGAAAATGTAAACCTTTCCAGCACTAGAAGGAACATTTCTTCTAACAGCTGCCCTGCTTTATGAAAGCATGAAGCCGACATTCACTCTTCTACTATCAATCACACTAGCTGACGTTTCCTGCAAACTTTACTCATAAGACAAACGGTGAATGAAAATGAACCTTAAAGGGGCGATAAATTGTCAAAAAGCAGATGGAATTATGCACTGTTGTTTATATTTGGATGTTTAAATGAGTCTTGAGTAAATGCTTTCCTTCATCAGAATCATGGCATTGAATAGATGTTTGCACCACTTCTTAAAACACCTGACACTAGTATTAAGAAATATTAGGTTTAATTGCAGTCCATTAAAATGTGGAAATGCCTTTAGTGTACGATTAATGATTTAAGTGAACTAAAGGCTTTTAAGGATTTCTTTAGGCCTTTGCAGATGCACATTTTTTTCAAACGAACTTACATTAAAAAGGTTTAGCACATGTTTCTTATCTCCTGGATTACCTTTGGGTGTAAAGCTTTCAAAACTTCTGCTATAACTTTGTCATGTAATTAATATTTTAAAATAAGGGTTTTCATAATACTGTAATTAATAAGTAGTTTTTTTAATTTTGGGTAATTATTATTTCTTATTATTTCTTTTACAAGATTATCTTCACATTTCTAACACTGGCAAAGGGAAAGCTAGACTGGTGCAGTTTATTAGATTCACAATGTTTTTTGTATTAATTTAATATGTGATTGATCTGTAGAAGAAACTTTTAGAGATTGTATTTCTTTTAACTCAAACATTTTAGCCACTCTACAACAATAGGACATGTTGAAGTCTGATAATAAAATAAGGATGTTGCAGAGCAGAAATGATGATTAATTTTAGTTAAGTCCCGGAGCCATTATCAGTAACTCATCACATGTGAAATGTTTGTTTTCTGACATTACTAACTGAAGTAAAACTACTATAAAGTCTTTGCTCATTAGATGGAAATAACATCTTTTGGTTTTCTGGCCTTGCTAAAAGAAGCAAAGGGAGTACCAAGCCTTAGATTAAAAAACCTAATTAATAGAGTAGTGCCTTATGTCGTGACTATTCTCATTGCCAGCTGTACACGTGTGGCAGACCCATGTTCTAAGTAATCATAAAGAAGTTGTTGATATAATTATGAGTATGGGATACATTTAATTAAAAGTCACAAGTTTAAGCATAATTTGCTATCTTTTAAGCATATTCTCAGAATGGCTAAAGACTGCTGCTTGGTCAGTAAGAACTTTGTTAACTTCGCAAAAGCTTAAAGTGGTGAAAATGAACTCAGACATATGGCAAAATTAAATGTAAACTGCTACTACTACTGAAATGCCGCTGACTGAAACACTATCCACATAACATTGTTGAAATGCAGACTACAGCAGTGACAGTTGTAGTAAAAGGCATTGCTTGACAGTTTTTCCAGACCAATGATCATAATCTTTCTTGCTTCTAGTATTCAAATAAAAATGTAATAGTATATATAACAAAACAACCAGCAAAATAGCAGTCTTAAGGGCATCACTAAAATGTTTGGATATCAGCATTGAAAATATAGCAAAGGCATAAAAAGTAATTCATCATCAGATGCACAAAAGCAGTAAGATCAACTGTCGACTGCCTGGGCTGTACAGTGCTATTCCAGTTGTCTGCAAAAATTACTCTTCTCATAGCCCTTGTCAGTGATGTCTTCCATAGATATCAATTGACATTAATTCCTGTTTTACTCACAGTACAGGCATCTTTAGCACATCAGCGGTGGTGGTGCTGTGGTAGTGTTGTCACCTCACAGTAAGATGTTGCCTGTTCGATTCTCAGCTAAAGCGTCTTCTATGTGGAGACATGCGTGAATGGGTGTACTTTCGTTAAAGGTTGTGCATCAGGCCTGGCAAGTCGGTACGTAAAAATCTACTGCCAATCATTAGCGGACTGGAGTTCCGCTGTGGCGACCAGACCCCTAACCGGGAAAAGCCGAAAGATACAACAACAACAGGCATCTTTAGCACAGAGCATGCCTGTCACTTTGTAGCACTATAGCTCTGCATCACTGGCTTTAAATCCTGTGACTCTGTTACCTCTGCTTGATGTCAGAAAACATAGTTGTGGTATTCCTCTTAACAGTTGATATTACATTGCTACTATTAAGCCTGATTAAGATTCCAAACTGAATTTTTTCTCTCTTTTCTCTTTAATTTTAGCCAGTTTCTGCATTTAGGCTTAACTCCTCAGAGCTTGTTTCAGCTCTATGCTCCCAGAAGAACAATTATCACATTTCACTAATAGTTTATGTCATGTTGTTGTAGTATAACAGGCATCCTGTATTTGTGATGCAAAGCTAAATCATTTTTCTCTTCATTTTTAACCATTTTCAGCTGCCCGTGGCTTGCCTAAATAAAAATAGAATACGATTTGTCCTTTTAAAGCTGTAATGTACATACTGCTTTACTGGCCTAAATCACTGCAGCATAATAAGACAATAGCAATTAGCAGGAGATTTGAACAGACCATCATCATCATCATCATCATTTTTTTGAACTACTTGTAATGGTGTGGGTCATGACGATAGCAAGCTGAGTAGGGCACAGCAGAATTTCCGACAAAACAATGGCCTCCAGAACATCTTGTAGGATCCCTAGGCAATTCTAGACAAACTGACAGGCATAATCTTTCCAGCATGTCTTTGGATTTCCCCAGGGCTTCCTTCCTAATGATCACACTAGTGTGAGGCTAAAAGGATCATATCATCTGCAAACAGCAATGCTGCACCTCTCATGTCCCCGGCACTCTCACACCTTGGCTTTTCTCCATGTTGACTGCAAGCAAGAAGTAAGATAAGAACACTTGTTGGCAGTCCTATATCCACTTTGAATTTACTCCAGTTTACACCGAGCATGTGGACACAGTTTGCACTCCTCAGATAAAGGGAACAAATGGCATGCAGCAGTGATCTCAGATCTCTTTACTTTTGTATCAGTCCTATCAAGACATTCTACAGTGCATGGTCATATGCCTTCTCTGGGCAAACAAAGCACATGTAGCACATATTCACAGTATTAGCAGCCTCCCATGACCCCTTCAATATCTGTACAAGGACAAAGAGTTGAGCCACCATTCCACCACTTCATTGACTGGATGTAATCACATTTGTTTCTTCTGTATCAGGGTCCTAACTGTTGAATAAAATCTAGTTCCTAGCATCTTAGCATATATTTTCTCAGGGAGGGTGAGACATGTGATCTAGCTATAAATGGAGCAGTCTATGTACTATAAAACTTTTGTACTTACTTCTGAAACAGAAGTTTATTTGTACAATCTAGTTAACCAAGCTGTTATGTGAATAGATTTTATGTAGCAGCATAGTTAAATCAGGAATGTAGAAAAAATAGCTTCATCTAAAGGCTACCAAGCTTACACCTCATTGTCAGTTTTGTGTTTTGTGACGGCAAAGGGCAGCAGTAGTAAGACAGTGCCTAGGGTTACTTTATCATACCAGAATACACTTTACACATTTGTATGCTTGTGTTCCTCCTATAGCATGATGCTGCATGTTTCCATTTTCTGCATCTAAGAGAAAGCTTTCTAGCAGTGCTTTGCAGTATCTTTACTATTGTTAAAACCCTACTACATAACTGCCCATTCAAATCATATAATGTTTCTCTTTCATTCCTTCCATAGAATCACAACGTCTACCTTTTCTGGCCATTTGTGCCTTTCCTCTATCAAAAGAATTATCATTCAGCTATGTTTAGTACCATCTTCCTCACCTCCTCTAAACTGGCAACTGGCTAGATGTTTTTTATGCCTTTCTATTTGTTTACTATATAAAAGTATGTACAACACTTAATTTCGGAGCTCATATATATTACAAGCAGCTACTTAATAGCTTGTGTCTTCCAACTCACTTTTCCACACTCATCTTTAACATAAATACTTGCTTAATAATTGTATGTATATAAAACTGTTCATAATGCTTTTTTTGTGTTCCTTTCATAGATCTGCCCAAATGCCCATGTGTAATCCTGTTGTTACCTCAATGGGCATTATGCCTATCATTTGCTTCTATATGGGCATATATTATGAGTCCTGAATCAAATATATCAGTCTAAGTCACACAACCTTTTTATACGCGTCTAGATCTGTAAGGTACAAGCCACCCTTTTCCTTTCTCAGTATTAGTTTTAGTCCATTGTATTCTTTCTCTTTTATTATCCAAACGAAATTAACTTTTTCATATTCTTCTATATCTGTTCTTTTGTTTGATACATAAATGTCTGACCTACATAAAGAACAAGCAGAATCAAAAACATCATAATCACTCCATAATCACTTGCATCTAATTGTCAATGTCCAAAATAACCATTTCTATTGTCATATCATACTTCTAATCTTTTAAGCAATTTCTTCCCACATTTCTTTAGCTACTTTTCACACTGAGCTAATCGAAGGGAGGACACTGAGCAAACTCGGAACTATAATATATAACATTAAGTACCTGTTTGTTGCTTATTTTGTTCTTTATTTCTTTGTTATTTATAGCACTTTGTGTACTGTGTATTTTTCTAGCTAGTTTCACTGTGTGTGAGGTATTAACTGGAAATTGTCCACTTTTATTAAGCATCTGTTGGGTTGTTTGTTTCTGATAACTTGTTGCAGTTATTTTTCTAGAGGCTCCTTTAGCTGTTTAAAACTTTCATTTAAAGGCTCACTGCTGCTTTTCAGCTGTGAGAAACATTTCTGCAGTTTGTTTCTAAGTAGTGGGGATATTTGTAGCATTTACATATTCAGGCTTGTTTTGGGACCTAGTGTTTGTGGAGGCTGTGTGTCTGAGCACATATTCAGGGACATCTTGGTTTAGCCAAAACCATCAGGCATTTCAGTGAGAGAGAATTGTTTGAGGTCATTGGCTGACTGAGGTCACCTGGACTACAGCTTAGACTAAGCACCTCAATGGTTCTTTTCAGATTTCTTTCTTAAAAGCTGTCTCAGGTTTCAACTTTCTGTTACCTAAGAAGTTAAGTTGTGAGTGTTTCTGCCATTCCACACTGAGCTAATCGAAGGAAGGACACTGAGCAAACTCGGAACTATAATATATAACATTAAGTATCCTGTTTTTTGCTTATTTTGTTCTTTATTTCATTGTTATTTATAGAACTTTGTGTACTGTGTATTTTTCTAGCTAGTTTCACTGTGTGTGAAGTATTAACTGGAAATTGTCCACTTTTATTAAGCATCTGTTGGGTTGTTTGTTTCTGATAACTGTTGCAGTTAAACTCTTTTTTCTAGAGGCTCCTTTAGCTATTTAAAACTTTCAATTAAAGGCTCACTGCTGCTTTTCAGCTGTGAGAAACATTTCTGAAGTTTGTTTCTAAGTAGTGGGGATATTTGTAGCATTTCCATATTCAGGCTTGTATTTGGGCCTAGTGTTTGTGGAGGCTGTGTGTCTGAGCCCATATTAAGGGACATCTTGGTTTAGCCAAAGCCATCAGGCATTTCAGTGAGAGAGAATTGTTTGAGGTCATTGGCTGACTGAGGTCACCTAGACTACAGCTTAGACTAAGCACCTCATTGGTTCTTTTCAGATTTCTTTCTTAAAAGCTGTCTCAGGTTTCAACTTTCTGTTACCTAAGAAGTTAAGTTGTGAGTGTTTCTGCCATTTCACACTGAGCTAATCGAAGGAAGGACACTGAGCAAACTCGGAACTATAATATATAACATTAAGTATCCTGTTTTTTGCTTATTTTGTTCTTTATTTCTTTGTTATTTATAGCACTTTGTGTGCTGTGTATTTTTCTAGCTAGTTTCACTGTGTGTGAGGTATTAACTGGAAATTATCCACTTTTATTAAGCATCTGTTGGGTTGTTAGTTTCTGATAACTTGTTGCAGTTAAACTCTTTTTTCTAGAGGCTCCTTTAGCTGTTTAAAACTTTCATTTAAAGGCTCACTGCTGCTTTTCAGCTGTGAGAAACATGTCTGCAGTTTGTTTCTAAGTAGTAGGGATATTTGTAGCATTTCCATATTCAGGCTTGTATTTGGGCCTAGTGTTTGTGGAGGCTGTGTATCTGAGCACATATTCAGGGACATCTTGGTTTAGCCAAAGCCATCAGGCATTTCAGTGAGAGAGAATTGTTTGAGGTCATTGGCTGACTGAGATCACCTGGACTACAGCTTAGACTAAGCACCTCATTGGTTCTTTTGAGATTTCTTTCTTAAAAGCTGTCTCAGGTTTCAACTTTCTGTTACCTAAGAAGTTAAGTTGTAAGTGTTTCTGCCATTTCACACTGAGCTAATCGAAGGAAGGACACTGAGCAAACTCGGAACTGTAATATATAACACTAAGTATCCTTTTTTTTTGCTTATTTTGTTATTTATTTCTTTGTTATTTATAGCACTTTGTGTACTGTGTATTTTTCTAGCTAGTTTCACTGTGTGTGAGGTGTTAACTGGAAATTGTCCACTTTTATTAAGCATCTGTTGGGTTGTTTGTTTCTGATAACTTGTTGCAGTTAAACTCTTTTTTTCTAGAGGCTCCTTTAGCTGTTTAAAACTTTCATTTAAAGGCTCACTGCTGCTTTTCAGCTGTGTGAAACATTTCTGCAGTTTTGTTTCCCACCATCCGTCCCTGCTGGTATAGTGTTTTTATAGTTGGTGGCTTTGCAGTTGCCCGCCCCTAGTGTAAATTTGATCTGGGACCCTCCTCCCAGTCTAGTGTCATTACCTCATTCTACCCAGTGCAGGGAGAACATTTGAGAAGGCCAATCAGCTTAGTTTCTGCTACTCCTTTCTCTCTTTCCACTAGAAAAAAAAAAAACGTTTTCTAAGCTTGTTTCCTGCCTTTCCTGTGGGTAGTGTAGCCTGGATATGGATTTGCTGTGTTCAGGACTATTTGTAGGCTTCTAGGCCCCCAAGCCTTCTTGTGTTGGAGGGAAGCCTAATAGCTTAATTTTATTTCTTAGAACTAGCCAGTTTTTTGTTTCAGCACTTGTTCAGAACTTATTGTAAGCACTAAATAACCTATAAATTACTACAGCACTCAACTTTCCTCACTGTCTAGAGGAAAACAGTTTCTAGTACTTAACAAATAAGCACCTATCCAGGCATGTCTAAGGGTCAGCCCCCGGTGTTTTTTCCTGTCTACCTGATTAATCTGGGCATCTTGGGGCAATGCAGTAATTGCCTCATGTACACAGACAACCCTCTCCTCCTACCACCCAACACTACAACCTGTGAGAGCTGCACTTATATAGCCAAACTGGAAACAAAGCTCTCTTCACCCAAGACTGGATTAGGCAGTCAAGAGGAGAAGATAAACACTTGCACCACACCATACTCAGCACATAGTCCATCAAAACCTACACCACCAAAACACACACATAGAAACACAAAACACACACCTACATTCGTGGAGGCTCTCAGTAAACACCTGCCCAAGCAACAGGGACCTCCAAAGCAGAAACACAAGCAACCTCCACCCCCCAACACAACCCAAATGACACATAGTCCACAAACTCAGTATGCCACTCAACCACAGCCCATAAGGCATAACAATGTACCCAACACTCTAGTCATAGGTGACTCTATAGTTAGGCACACTGATGTTCCACTCACCAGGCTAAACAAGGAGAAAGTTACTGTCAGCTGCCTGTCAGGTGCCAGGATCCATCACATAATGCATGCACTCAGGTCCCTCCACAACAAGTACAAATCTGACTCTGTCATTGTCCATGTTGGTGTGAATGACCTGAGATGTACCTCCTTGGACTACATGAAAAGGGACATGGAGGAGCTGTCCGATCTTGTAGCCCAGGCAGGTATGACCCTAGCCCTGAGTAGCATCCTGCCATCACCCAGAATGATACCACAGTACAAGGACAAAAAGATTGACTTCAACAATTGGCTAAGCTTCTGGTGTCATTCTAAGTGGATCCAGTATCTGCCTGCCTGGGATGACATGATCGAAAAGCCACGATGCTTTGCCAGAGATGGCCTGCACCTGTCGCCCCTGGGATTCAGGATACTGGCTAAGGCTCTAGCCACCCCTATAGTGCCTTTTTTAGGCAAGGTTCAAATGACAAATTCACCACCCTAACAGGTACAGGCAAGAAGAATCTGAGGGTATTGCTACCAATTCTGGAAGTCTAAACCTCAAAATGCACTCTCTTGAGGCACTCCTTAAAATGGAGAACATCGACATCTGTGGAATGACAGAGACCTGGTTCAAGGCTCCAGAGAGTACCCCTGCATTACCAGGCTATAATTCATACCACACCTTTCGGCCACCTAACCTGGACCGAAACACTAAAGGCAGAGGTGTGTCCATATTCATTAAGGATATCCACACCTCCAGGCTAGTTGCTCAGCATAATGCATCCGAGATTATCCAAGTGCAACTAACTCTGGGCAAGACTGCAATCCAATTTGTAGCTTGCTACAGATCCCTCACCATGTCCCAGGATTCCCACTCCTCATTTCTTAATACACTGGAAAATATTAGGGTACAACCTAACACCCTAATAATGGGCAATTTCAACTACCCTACCATTAACTGGGAAAACTACTCATGTACCAACTCTTGTGCTCAACATTTTCTGGAATTCGTAAATTCCAATGCCATGGATCAACTTATCCACATCCCCACCAGGGGCAGCAATATCCTAGACCTGGTTATTACCAACATGGGCAACGGTGCTCCACACCAGAGGTTAATTCCTTGTTGGTCAGATCCGACCATAAGCTAATCACCCTAGACATCCACATCCCTCCCCCACCCCCATTAGGGAAACCACAGTAAAAAAATTCTCCAAAGCCAACTTCACGCTTCTTAAGACAGAAGTGGGAAACTTCACGACACCCATGCTGACGGACAATAGAGGTATGACTGCTGAATCCTACACAAATGCACTTTATAAGCACTTACATGAGTGCATGGATCATGCAATCCCTAACAGAACCAAGATGCTATCCTCCAAAAAAAGGAAGCCAATCTGGTGGTCCCCTGCCTTAAACAAACTCTACAACAGAAGAAAGAAACTGTTGCAAAAAAGAGTGAAATCCCATGATTGGAGAACCTCCCTGGTCAGCTTCAGTAAGAAGCTGAGATCCCTCATAAAATCCCCCAAAGCTAGTTATGAAAACAAAATCGCCACTGACTCTAAAGACAATCACAAAGCATTCTATAGCTATGTCAAAAATCTCAATGGCAACACTCAGATCTGCTCTGAGTTACAGCACAATGGCACTAAATATACAGAACCAACGGATATTGCCAACATCCTGGCAGATAGGTTCAGTGGTAACTTTACCCCTCTGTCATCCCCTAAAGGGCCCATCTCTATACCAGAAGAATGCAAAGTTCCTGTAATCATGGCTGCACAGGTAAAAAACACACTATCCAAAGCCAGGAACACAGCATCCATGGGACCTGATGACATCCCAGGCTGTGTTCTACATGAACTACAGAACGAACTGGCACCCCACCTAAGTACCATGTTCAATCATAGCCTCACCTCAGGCTATGCACCCACTGAATGGCGCACAGTGACAGTTATCCCACTCCACAAAGGGGGAGCCACCACAGACCCTGGAAACTACCGCCCCATTAGCCTAATGAGCCTGGTCTGCAAGGCTAAGGAGCGTATCATCATGGAAATTATAAACATTGACATTGGTAATCTCCAAACTCAGGACCCCACCCAGTTCAGGTTTGTAAAAGGCAGATCATGTCTCCTAAACCTGATAGACTTCTTTGAAGCAGTCACAAAGCCGTAGATGAGGGTAAGGTGGTTCACACAGCCTATCTAGATTTTGCCAAGGCTTTTGACACCATCCCCCACTCTGGAATTATAGATAAACTCACTAAACTAGGTATAAATTCCTATGCCACAAGATGGGTTGCCAACTGGCTCACTGATAGAACCCACACAGTGAAAGTAGCAGACTCCAAATCCATCTTCAGACCAGTGACAAATGGAGTACCACAGAGTTCAGTCCTGGGTCCTCTCCTGTTTGGTATCTACTTCTCTGAAGTACAGGCCAACACAGAAGGTCTTTGGCTAATGAAGTTTGCAGATGACTGCAAACTAGGAGCCATAATCAAAACTCCAAAAGATGTGGATATCCTACAAAAGGGCCTTGCTAAGACAGATGCCTGGTGTCAAAGCCATGGCCTCAAGCTCAATGCCAAAAAGTGCATTGTCATTCCTTTTGGTAAAAACTCAGTACCCATGAACTACCACATAGGTAGTAGTCTACTTAACACCAAAATTGTGATAAGAGACCTTGGGACACAGGTGGACAGTAGTCTCTCCTTTGATAACCACATCACCACAGTAGTCAGGAAATCCTTCTATGTGGCACACCTCATCACAAAAGGTTTCTCATCCAGGAAAAAAGAGGTCATTGTTCCCCTTTACTCGTCACTCATTAGACCCATTATAGAGTACAATGCCCCTTTTGGTATGTACCTCACAAGACATCTACAACAACTGGAAAGGCCACAGAAATACCTCACAAAGAGGATTACTGGCCTCAAAGAGATGCTCTATGCAGACCGTCTCAAAAAACTGCAGCTTTACTCCGTTGCATATCGCCTACTCAGAGGCGATCTCTGCCTAACACACAAAGCTATGTCAAACCCAGAGCTTTCAGACATGCTCCACTTAAAGAAATCCCAATCCCTATGAGCTACATGCTCTAGGGACCTAAACCTCATCACCACAATAAACAGAACATGCTGGAGGGATAGATTCCTGTCCCAGAGACTTCTCATACTCTGGAACAAACTACCTGTCTATATCAAACAAAGCTCCTCATTAGCACTCTTCAAGAAAAATCTTGATGATTGGATGGGAGATAGGAAATTCACCCCTGGGATCACTTCTGTGGCTCTGCTCGACAGTGGCACAGGATAACAATTTTCTTGGGTGGCGAAAGCCAGGGTACCTTTGGCTAGGCTTATATAGGCCCTAGGGTCAATAGCCTAGTACCTACCTATGAACCTATGAACCTATGAACTTTCTTTACACATCTTTTCAATTCCCAAATATCTCATGTTGTCATAAAGTCATAAAGTCACAAAAGTGAATGTCCTGTAGCAAATCACGTGTTACAGCATAATTCATTAATACAGCCTCTGTTTTTGCTTTGTTTACTTTATATCCTGCTATGCTATTACAATATTTTAGTTTATCAAATATTTGTTTTAGGTCATGTTCCTAACTGGTACCATATAATATTAGGTCATCTGCAAAAAGGGATATTTTCTCATTAGTATTTCCCCAGTTATATACAATTATGTTTAATTGTCTTATGTCAAATAATGGTGAAAGTGGATACACCTGTTCCTCTTGTAAAACTAAATGCTTCCGACAGACCAGCAACACATCTCATCCAAGCTTGAGCTCTTCTGTAGATATTAAATATTAATGTTGCCCATGTTTATGGAAATTCAAATACCTCAAAAAATCTCTTCATGCTTTTTGGCATACAAACCTATTAAAATGAATATATTATTGTTGTTCATCTTTCTGAATCATAAGGGTTCTGTTATTATTGTCAGATGTTTGTCTGTCTTCTATAAACGCACACTGATTCAGGTCTATTATTCTTAGCAATTATTTTTGCTACTCTTTTGCCGAAATCAACATAAACCCTTTGTAGTCATGATTTGGGATCAAAATGGGGTTGTATATGACTCTGAATGAGGAGGAAACTCTCCCTTTGGTATAACCACTAATTTTCAAGTCAAGTACACATCCCCAGCCAGAAATATATTGTTAAAAAGTACTAGTCAGACTTTTATTATAACCTGCTCTTTCTTCTGTACTGCTCTTAAAATTCTGTCACGACCAGGGCTTTTGCCTTTATTCTGGTTTCTCCTTGCTTCTTAAATTCATTTCCTTAATTTTGATGTTAATACCTCCTCTTTCTATTTCTTTGACCAAGGAAGTTGTAACCATCTCAAATATGTTAACATTTTCTGTGTGTTGCTTTTAACCTCAGTGTTCTGTAATAACTTACCATCACATTTATATTTTCTAAAGTCCACTTCTACTCTCCTCTACTATTCTCATAATTCCTGATTTTAGTTATCATCCTTTCAATTGGTTGTTGCCTCAAATGTTAAGCCAACAATTTGATTGCTTTATGGTTGTTGCCAAATAGTTCTTTTTGTTTACTCATATTTTCTAAGTACTCTTACATAGACATTCTATCTTCTTTCAATTGCTCTTCAACAAGCTGAGTTCCACTGATTCTTTTTCATTTCTATAAATCTTTTCTTTTAAGCCCTCTAAATACCTTCTGTGACTATTATTCTTTATCTTATTTACTTCCATTGTCACCATAGTTCTAATATTTAGTTTACAATTATCTCACTTCTTTGCAAGCTCTATACTGATAGAACATTTTAGTTAAGGTTGCTCTATCACCTCATTAAACAGCATATTTTTTCATATGGAACGACTGAAAATGCCACTGTTTTCCATAGAAAACTTTTACTTATTTAGAAAACTTAATTTGTATAGGTGCATGGTCTGACATATATATATATATATATATATATATATATATATATATATATATATATATATATATATGGGAGCGCTACAGAATCCTGAAAGCTCAAAATCCTGAAGCCCAAAATCCTGAGACCAAAATCCTGAAAGTTCAAAATCCCGAAAACTCAAAATACTGAAAACACAAAATCCTGAAAACACACAGGATACTTATTCCAGCACAAGTACATGCAAAAAGAAATAAAACACAAACTATATTACTGTTTTGCAAGTATAAGCAGAGGGGCAAGCCCCCTGCACCCCCCACGTGGGGGGCTGTGGCCCCCACACCCGCTACTACTTATATATATCAACTCCAAGATTGCACTTAGTGTGGTGAAGTGCAATCTTGGAGTTGATATATTGAAGAGTAATATGTTTCTATATGTACTTGTAGTGGAATATAGTAAGTGTTTGTATCCTGTGTGTTTTCAGGATTTTAAGTTTTCAGTATTTTGAATTTTCGGGATTTTGAACTTTCAGAATTTTGGTCTCAGGATTTTGGGCTTCAGGATTTTGGGCTTTCAGGATTCTGTAGCGCTTATATATATATATATCCATTCATTTCTCATATTTTCATTACAAAATCACAGGTCTCATGAAATGGTAGCTACCCAAATCAAGCTAAACCAACCTGGGAAGCCTAAAGGCCACCAGCATGAATGAAAATACAAAAGCCAAAGGGATTATCTTGGGAACAGTGTTGGGTTTCTCTTGGAAGTGAATCCTTGCTTCTTCTCTTTTGTCTTTTAGATTCATCAGATCCTTGAGCTAATCCCTTTGGCTTTACTATTTTCATTGTATCAGTAAGTCAAATGCATGCATATATTTCTGAAAGTGTCTGCGGTCAACCAGCATTCTATAATATTTTGTCCCTCCAGATATATCTTTCCTATTCCCTGTCTTCCTGTTGAAATCATGACACTTGCATTGCCAAGCCCCATAAAAACCAAAAAAAAGACTAAAAATATGGGATAAAAATGAATATCAGACATCGCACTTCTCCTTTCAACTTGTTTGTGCAGGGACAAGCCCACCTGCACCCTCACATGCTCAAACCTGTATATACACCAACTTTGTTATTGCCATACCTCACAAAAAGGAATATTCCAAGAAGTGGCACTCTTGGATTTAGCATTCATAAGTTCAGAGTTTTAGCATTCAGTTTCACATTTTGGAACTCAGCAATATGTATCCTAAAACTTTAAAAGGTTACTTTATTTCTTATAGTGTTCCAGTCTCCATCTACTACCATACATCCTCAATGAAAGGGTACAACTTCTCCAATATTCTTTATATATTGTCATGCTGCTATCAGTGGAATATATAGTGCAACCAGTATAATTCTTACACACTGCCAAAATCCTCTCACCACTATAATTCTTCTGTTTTCCTCAGTCCTTATTCCTATACCCTTTTAATTAATATTAAATTGGCCTTTGTTCAATCTCCATCTATTCCAGCAAATAAATCCTCCTTCCCACTTTTCTTTACAAAATGTTCTGTTCTTTATCATTCAGGTACATTTTTTTCTGTAACATTATTATGTGCTCACTGCTACAGTTAATACAAGTCAGTATCTTGTCCAGTTCCCCCATTCAAAAAACAATTAATATTACGAACTAATAATTCAACATATGTCATAGTAAAGCTTACATTTTACTCTACTTTCTTTGTCTTTCTTTTACAAATTGGTCACTCATAGTTTGTTTCTATCACTTTTTGTATCCTTTTTTGTGATATTGTCCTAACTGAACCTGATCTCTTACAATAATTCCCTTCCTATCCAAAGATAAATGACAAATTAATGTATATATTTTCTCAAGCGGTAGAGATGATGCTCTGAACAATCAGCACTATAAAGTTTTTTTCAGCCCTTTTTAACAATTCTCAAACTCTGATTTACTCCTTTGGATTGGAGAGCACCTAGTATGAATCACAGATCTGTTTATTTCATTTGCATGCAGCATTTTATTTTTAATGCGGTCCTTCTACCCTTGGTTGATAGATTGCCAGGTTATCTGCATTCTTTTATCTTGTATATTCATTTCTTTGTGTTGTTCATACCTGCAACCAGTGCACATTTTTAAACATGTACCATTTAACTTTCATTATATATTTCAAAAGCTGTAACTGTTGTCAAAAGATCAAGCTTAACTATTGAGACATGGTGACTCCACCCTCTTGCAATCAAACAGCTTGTAAAGGAAAGCAAGTTGCATTCCATTGACACTGGAGACAGGTCAGTTGGCAGACCAAGAATCTCCCACCCAGAGCCCTGATCAAACAGTATACAAAATGACATAGTTATCTTCTCACTGGTACTTAAATACCCTCAGTCAGTATTTCCAGTGTACTATTTTTACAAATTTTATTTTCTAGCTTATGTTCAGTCAACATGCTTGCCATATTAACTTTGTATTTATTCCTAGACCTAGTGCATGCATTACCAGAACTAGCTTCATACAATATTGCCTATTGGTTTCATCACATAATATAATAACTCCTTTTTCATTCATCATTTATTTATTTATTTATTTATTTATTTTGCCCCTTCTTTCTCCAGCTGCTATAATAGCTTTTTTAAAGTTAACAAAACACAGTTTGCAGCCTGAAAACAGAAACTTTCATCAGGCATCATTCTTTAGAGCTCCCCTTTAGTTAGACAAACATTTTAATGTTACCTTATTACCCTTATATTACACTTATATTAACCAGATAGATATTTTCTGTCCAGTACTTACTGATTTCAATTATTATGAAGTATAATTCAGAATACAAGTTACATTTTGATCATATTGTAGCCTTTAATCTCTCTGCACTCCTGCACTACAAAAATATCACCATTTTTTCTAGTCTCCATACTCACTCCTAGTGAGAACTTTTTGTTTACTTCAGGACTCTGTCACACACAGCAGGGGCGTCTATTCCACTTCAGATCTGACAGCTTTAGGCTGCCTCTTCCCATTTTTCCTTTTTTATTTACAAAGAGTTCATCTTCCCCATCCCAGAGGTCAGGAAGTGTACTTCCTGGAGAGGTTTTTGGGCCTGATATAGCTTTAGATAAAGATATACAGTACCTGTTATTTATCTTGCTGACAATTTGCCTGCTTGATGCAGAATCCCTGCATAACTTCTTCTGCAGAAAGCAGTGTGCTTACCACATGGATTGGGTTATGCATGGACATTGTGTGTAGTGCTGTGCAAAACTGTGCATTTGTTCAAGGAGTACAATTATAGTGCAAGTAGCACAACTGACAAGTCACACACAGTGACCATTCATTCATTCAGTTATTCGTTCATTCTCTGATTCCTGCTTTACTCTGCTGAGGGTCGAAGAGAATCCAGAACCTGTCCCAACTAGCAATGGCTGCAAGGTACAGAACCAGTCCTGGTAGGATGTGAGTCTATTTTAGTTTACTAGGATGTGAGTCTCTCACAAGGTGCATGCTTTGACTCACTCAAACATATCAAGCATACCTATGGGTGATGTAGCAGACTGGCATTTCTGAACAACTGTAATTCATTCCTCATTCACTGATATCAGCTATATTCAATTCAGGGGTGCAGGGAGAGACAGGACTTTTCAGTGCAGTCATTATGTGCATGACAGGGAAGCTAATCCTGAATATATTTCAGGAAAAGGCAGTTGTATGTAGAGTTGTTCATAAATGAATAGATCGATAGATATACACATACAAATGTATGTGCATCTTACTATCAGTCTGTCTATCTACCAATCAATCTGTACTTCTATCTATCTATACATCTATCTGTCTACCTATGGAGTATACTGAAAGCCAAAATATGGAATAAAAAATATGAAATATCAAAATGCTGTAAGCTGAAAATGTCAAAATCAAAATACATAATGCAGCCTAAATGTATCAAGCTGTACTTGCCCCCATGGGACCCATGTTAGGCCTCATTTTGAGGTATGTGTACATTATGCTTATACTGCTGTGCATGTGCTATAGTGTTGTTTGGTTGGTTGCAGCATGTGCATGGAGGTTATACTGCTACAGCTATAGCATTGTTTGGTTGGTTGCAGCATGTGCATGGAGGTTATGCTGCTATAGTGTTGTTTGGTTGGTTGCAGCATGTGCATGGAGGTTATACTTCTATAGCATTGTTTAGTTGGTTGCAGCATGTGCATGGAGGTTATACTGCTATAGCATTGTTTGGTTGGTTGCAGCATGTGCATGGAGGTTATGCTGCTATAGCATTGTTTGGTTGGTTGCAGCATGTGCATGGAGGTTATACTGCTATAGCATTGTTTGGTTGGTTGCAGCATGTGCATGGAGGTTATACTGCTATAGTGTTGTTTGGTTGATTGCAGCATGTGCATGGAGGTTATGCTTTGGTCCCAGATGTGTAACCATGTATAAATATACTCTTGTGGTTTCCAAGGAAGCGTAGGATCTTGTAACATGGTGAAAAAATCAGAGCTATATGGTTTAAACCTCTTCTTCAATACTGGGACTATTTTACAATCCAGCTGTGGATGGATCACTAACTGACTCACTGATAGAACCCATATAGTCAAAATAGGGGAATCCACCTCCATCACCAAACCTGAAACCAGTGGTGTTCCACGAGGATCAGTCCTGGGACCTCTAATGTTTGGAATCTATTTCTCCAAAGTACAAGCTAAAACTAAAGGTCTGTGACTGGCAAAGTTTGCTGATGACTGCAAAATGGGAGTGGTCATAGAATCTCCAAATGATGTCAACATCCTACAAGAGGGTCTCACACAAACAAATGATTGGTGCCAAAGTCATGGCCTTAAACTCAATGCAAAAAAATTTATTATCATCCCTTTCAGAAAGAGTGATGTTCCTGTTAACTACCACATCAATAACAACGCCCTACGTATGCACTAAGTGGTGAGAGACCTGGGCACACAGGTTGACAGTAACCTTACCTTTGACCTCCATGTTTCCACAGTGGTAAGAAGAGCATTCTATATTGCTCATCTCATAAGTAAGGACATTGCCTCCAGAAAAAAAAGTTATAACCTCCCTGTACTCTTCCCTCATCAGGCCAATAATTGAGTACAATGCCCCTTTTGGTATGTACCTTTCCAGGCACCTGCAGCAACCGGAGAGACCACAAAAGTTCCTCATAAGGAAAATTCAAGGTCTTCAGCATCTCTCCTATGAGGACTGTCTGAAATCACTGTCACTTTATTCTGTTTCATATTGACTGTTCAGAGGTGATCTTTGCCTTGCATATAAGGTGATCTTTGACCCTGATTTATTGGAAATACTGCATATCCGTAAGTCAAAGGGTACAGGGGTTACTCGCACTAATGGCCTTAACCTGGTATGTGACATTAATAGAATCTGCTCGAGGGACAGATTAATCTCCCAGAGGGAACAGGCTCCCACTTCATGTCAAGCAGAGCACCTCATTGGCCCTCTTCAAATGCAATCTGGACAATTGGGTGGGTAACTGTAAGTTCACAACAGGGGTTCCACCTATGTCCCTCTTGGACAGGGGTAATAGGTGCTGATTATGGAAATAAGGATAAAACCTGAGTAGGTTTGTAAAGACCCTAGGGTAATTAGCCTTCTATGATCCTATGATCTTGTTGCAAATAATCTTCAGTTTAATTGCACATGTCTGGAGGTTTAGGACAGATGGCTAATAATATTATATTTTAACAACCTTCATCCTGTAGTCTTAGGTTTTATTACATCGTTCTCACTTGTAAAGTAGTTCATTCAAGTTAAGCAAATCATTTGATCAGATGGTGCTGCTGGTTTTGCCCTTTAAAGACCAGTGTATCTGAGGGGCTAAACCATTAAACACATAAATATGCTTAAGACATATTAAAATTTTTACTGGCATTTGATTTGCCTTCTAAATCAAGCAACATCATAAGTTGATACCAGGCGTATGGTCCAGGAGACCATTGAGGAGCTTAGCCCCATTTCCCAATTGCCCCAAAGCATTGCTTGACAAGCTTGCTGTGTTACACAGTAGACAGATGGAGGCTAAGGATATAAAACTCTGAACAGCTTACTAAGAGCTCATACCCTTAATCCTCTGTACTTACTGCCAGCCTGGACCCTATGTATAACTAACCCCTTCCCTTACCTATAACAGTGTGCTACCACATACTTCACACCAGTTTAAATAGTATTTTTTCTTTGCACATAATATCAGTGGGCTTTCTTGGAACTAGTGTAACTGAAGAGTTTCTAACAGTAGATATCATTTAATTCTCCTGACATCCCCATGCTTATTAAAAGTGATACTCAAAATTTTCAGAGGCAGCTGCAAGTGAAAATAAATAGAAAATAGTTTTTAGTCTGCATCAGTGAACTAGATTCCATTGTCATTATATATGGCAGCCTCTAATGTTACATATGTGTCTCACTGTAGATATAGGTATATGACATAAACTTATTGACTATTATAATCTTTGTTGTATTCCTAACAGAATGGCCAATTTACACCCTCTGAGTTCAACAAAACTACATCAGGTGTCAGGCATCTCATCTGTAAGTGTTAAACATGAAATATGTTTTGTTCATTTCTTATCTGATCTGATTCATCCATGCTGGGCCTACAAATGGCTAATTGATGTCAGTGTACTATCTTGGTAAACAAATACCAATAAATAAATAATAAAAGGTCAGAAGCCTGTTATATGCCTCTGTTTTTTTTGTTTGTTTTCTGTACAAACATCATGAATATATGTATACGCATACTCACACACATGCACAGTGGCACACGCACACACACACACACACACACACACACACACACATTTCTATATATGTTATTTAAAGAGTCGATTGTGTCTATTAGGTTGACAATTGTGTGAGACTGTACAATTCCTGAGACTGGGTAATTTGCCCTTACCCCATCCCATGTCTGTACAATCTTTGAGGTAATTATATAATTACCAGGGGGTGCCACCCACATAACTGGTGCAGGGGGCTTTTCCCCCTGCAAAAATTAATGTTTTTTTGTATTTTTAAAAATGAAAGTTTGCATGCAGCAAGGCTTTCTCGGCGCATGCATACTGGTGTGTCATTGTTGGCATTTTCAACATTTTGCTGTCAGCATTTTGCCAGTCGACAATGGGTGTTTTCATTTATTTCATGTACACCTATATAAACATGTACTTTAAAAACCTGTAACAACCAATCACCAGTGTTTTAAATGTTGACACAACAAAGTTTAACATATTCTGAGTGCTCAATCATGTCTCTCTTCATATAGTCTAAGAAGTTACATCTCAAGTTATTCATGCCCACATGGACTATGACTGAGTCATACTGGTACTTAGGGATAAGTGATCTGAATGTACATGACCTGGCAAATCCTGGCCCCTGACAGGCAACTAACTGTGCTGTGGAGTGTTTCACCCTATGGGCTTGGTAGCTGAGTCGCAATGAGATGTGGCTTTATGTGCTGTAATGGGAATTGTCTTGTTTGTGTGCATGCAGAGTTTCTGAGGACTGTGTTTGAGAGGCCTTTGAGGTTTAAGTAAGTTAGATGTGTGCACCTCCGCATATGTGGGTCTATGTGTGTGGTCCTTTGCAGGTGCAGTGAGTGGTATGTGTGAGTCACTGAAAATCTGTTTGTTTTTTTGTGTGTATGTATGTGAGAGTCTTGCCTCCAGTGTCAATGTGTAACTGCATATTTCACATACTGTATTTGCCTGTTTGAGAATTAAGTGGTTGTCAGTATACATAATGAAGTTTTTACATTACCTCAGGATACCCATGTCCCCCAAGCTGGATGCAGAGATAACAGGAAAGTACCCATCCATGGTCGCAGGTCCTATATGATTATAGTAGGAACAACACCTACAATTAGTGTAAAAGGCACAGTTTTTGCTTTAACTTAAACAACTTTGCATCACCGAGGAGGTCAACACAAAAATGCTTTGTCCAATCTAGAAAATAAATTCTATGCCCTAGTGACTCCTCCACTTCTGACAATCTACTGAGGGAGAGACATGAGGAACAGAAAATACACTCCTGAGATTCCACCTGTGTCCCTACTGGACAGTGGCATAGGATGCAGGGCCAATAGCCTAGTAACTTCCTATAATCCTATGATTGGTGACAAACACCAAGTTCAGTTCTGTCCCAGAACATAGCAAATATATGCAATTAATTAAATGTACCAAAGAACCTCCTATGGATAATGAACTAATGTTGCAAAACCCTTTAGTAGGAATTCTAAATATGGGATGGGGAGCAGGAAGCACAAATGTGTATATAATTCAGGAGTTGCAAGCTGCCATGTCTGCACATAAATAGGTTTATAGGAAGATGCAATCATTTAGAAATTAATGTTTCTCATAAGAATCTGAATAAATATAAACCTGAAACATGAGAATAAAATGTTTTTGCTCTGAAATATTTTATCATATTATTGAATTTAAAATTGTGTTTTCATGGCAACGGGTCACCTGTAGAAATTTATACAGATGTATTCCCTTTCAATTTGCATACTTACACTTTTAATCTAATATGTCACCAATTTGGTTAAAACTTTGAAATCATATAATGCAAAATAAACGGATCTGTTAAAAACAAAATAAAATGAAATGCTATAAGAAGTAACATGCCACTCAGTACTCCATGGTGTATAGACAACACACATTTAGTGGTTTCATTCCTCAAAAAACAAAAATTCATCAGAACAACAACATGTAATTTCCTTTTGCTTGTATACTCAAATGATCAATTAATGTACAAACAATCCACTTATGTTAAATAATAAAATATTAATATATTAATAAAAACATTAAAATATTAATACAAAACAATCTTAAAATTGTTTGTTTATAGTCACAGTAAAAATTTAAAAGTAATAAAGTAATTAAATCCTATCTCCTTTTAATGCTAAAACACTATGTATAGATAACCTTTCATTAACACCAGGGATTTGAATGACATCAAACAAAATTTGAAATCTAAGTAGTCTATTCATGATTGTCTATGTATACTTTGTAAATATGTCTTTATTGTTTCTATTCTATCTGTTTACCTGGAGATTTTATTTTGAAATGATTTTTATTATACCTGTTTACCTTGGAGCTTTTCTCCCCAGGCCTCCGCTGAAAATGGACATGCATCCAGTCGGACTATCCCGGTCAACAAATGTAAAATAAATAAAATAAAAAATAAAAAAAATTAAAATATTATGTAGTTGTATTTTGAGGCACATCATATTTTTCAACTTATAAAATATAACTTGAGACAGGAATAAAAATAACCACTTCACCTTTTGATACAAGATGATTGTGTCGACTAAACAGATGTTGACATTAAGTAAAACTTGGAAATCCTATATATCTATATCTATAACTGGTATGCCTTCATAAGTTCGATGGCCACATCTTCAACACTGCTGCCATGAACTGCAAACTACGAAATTTGAAAACAGCAAAAAACGAAGTACTAAATTACAAAACCTCGCCCTCTTTTTGACCCATGGTAGCACTCATTTCAGTTGTGGAGCGATCAGAAATGTCGAAAGGCGATATTTTTACAACATTTAGGGAAGTCAGAGTGATGGAATTTGGCTAAACGGTTCGCATTTAAGTACATTCGGAAATGTGCTTTCAAACATATGAAGGTATACCCTATAACTACATCTATATCTCTATCTTTTTATCTATCTATCTCTATCTATCTATCTATCTATCTATCTATCTATCTATCTATCTATCTATCTATCTATCTACCTATCTCTCTGTCTGTCTGTGGGTGTAGGTAAATTGAATACACATTTGTGTAACACACAATTCACCTAAGCATTTTGATTTAAAATACAAGTGGTTGACAACACATTTGTGTGAAAATAATTGATGAAATCACATTTAATTGCCACATTAAAAAAGGAGAAGATACAGTCAGGAAATATGTTCCAAGGAACATAGTATCTGCCAATGGAACGCTTTTACCACTGCAATCTAAAGACACATCTGTCTGTCACGCAACACAGATCAGTGTTTTTTCATTACAAATCACTGATGATGCAAAGTCTAAGTATGCACTGCTATTTATTCCCTATTTTTGAGAGATTTTTCATCTCAGAATGGGTGTCACCATGGAGTTGATATATCTCATTTTGGGAGGGACAAGCAAGTTAATTTTTTATACAAGATGACAAATTTTACAATTCTCCTTGTAGATGAATGCATTTTTGATATTAATTTTTCACATATAATTTGTTTAGACAAAATATTTTTAGGAACCAAGAACCAAAGATGAAACACTGCAGCACTACTAAAATAATTCCAATAATCCAAAGAACTGCCACACAGAGCAACACAACCACCTCATTTTATTAAACAAGCTAAATACTTTCATCCTAAAATGTAACTGGACTTCATCAGAACAAAACACTATTGAAAAAGAATGCCTAGGGGGGGGCGTGGCCAAGGATGAACACAGGATAGCAGCAGATTTCTTCAGCTCCACCAATTTCATTACATTGACAGGAATTAATTACTTAAAAAATTAATTTTTGAAGTAATTTTCTTTCTAAATATGTTTGTTTTATATAGTTCTTGAACTATATCTAAAAAAGAAAGGAAATCTTAATAATATTCCTGTCAGAAATTACTTTGGAAATTTTCCTGTCAGTTTATCAGTCTGAAATGAGTTCCAGTAAGACAAATTCTCAAGACTCCAGCATCAAGAAAGAACTTCAGTCTCTGATAATTATAGTCCAGCAACTTACTGCTAAGATGGGTAAAATGGATACTAAAATAGACACTTTCATAGAAAAAACTACAAAACAAATAGACTTGTTACATATGGACCTGCAACAACAGAAGATCCAGATGACAGGCATAGAAGAAGCTGTGAATGACATGGAAAATAGAATACAAGAAGAGGAAATCAACATTGAGTTTCTGCTGAAACAAAATACACATTTACAAACAAAGCTGGATGACCTGGAAAATAGATCTAGGCGAAATAACATTAGGATTTTTGGACTGCCAGAAAATATTGAAGGTAACAATATTACTTCTTTTTTAACAACATGGCTCCCTAAAACTTTAGATTTACCAGAAGCATTCTCTTTTGGTATCGAAAGAGCACATAGATCTATAGCTAATACTAACTCTAACAAAAACTATCCTAGATCAGTTATAGTTAGATTTCTATCATCTTTTGATAAAGAGATGGTTCTTAAATCTGCTTGGGCTAAAGCTCCTATTAAGATTAATGAAACAACTGTGCGTTTTGACAATGACTATTCTTCCATGGTATTAGCTAAAAGAAAAGTTTTTCTGCCACTAATAAGGGAGCTTAAAAAGCACAGTTTAAAACATACCTTCTGTTTCCTGCCAAGCTTAAAATCTTCCTTCCTGATGGTCCTAAAATTTTCGATGACTTAGACTCTGCTTTACTGTTTATCAAAAAAAATAAGATTTTGGAAAAAATAGAAGAAATGGAATGGGCTAGTCCTTCGTTAAAGAGACTGGCAACTGAAACTTCGTGGAAGACTTCAGAGAAGAAGAAGAGACTAAAAAACAAATGATTTGTACTATGTTTTTTTTTTCTCTCTCATCATTTTATTTTATTATTAATCTTTTTAAATATAGTTCCTGCATTTCCATGAAGCAACAAATATTTTCAAAAAGATTTAATCAAAGTTATTCTCTGTGTGCAAAGAAATGTTTTGTTTCATAACTAGTCAAAATATCTGGAGATTTAATGGCAAGCTGTGATTTAACTTGTTTCTCTTTCTGAAGAGAAAAATAAGGTCAGTAATTTGATACATTTTTTTTCCTTTATCTTTTTCTTCTTTTCTTTGTTTAAACAATGACATTCTATTTAGATTATGTAGTGGGTAAAGGGTGGGGGAGGGCAGGGAGAGAAGTGTAATGAAAATATGATTAATAGAATAATAACATATTTATTCCTTGTAAAAAGTTTATATGTTCTTCAAATGCTATTCCTAATTATACTTTCTTGATTACACTGCTTATGCTTGTTTGTAAATAATCTGTCATGCTTTAACTAATAATAATTAGAACTAAATAACAGTAAATAATATGTTTTATTTTTAACTCTATTAATAT